>NC_060160.1:6111558-6172040 GCF_021292245.1 Micropterus dolomieu | reverse complement strand
ATGCCTTAGCCTAAACAACCTACTAAATAAGTAAAATAAATGTTGAAAGAATAGTTGCAAAAATCCAAATCACAAATGTGGCTTCTTTTGTTTACACAACAGATTGGTGGTAAAACTGCACATCTGAGGCACACATTAGCTTGACAGTACACTAATGACAATTGGAAATAAATGTGCAGCTTTTTAAATTGAATACTTAGGTCTTATAAAGGAACTCAACCGAACAGTTAAAGTAGCAGGTAGTTAGACAGCTTGTTAACTTTCTATTTGAATAATTTTAGACTTTTGATTTCATTAAAAATATAAAACATATCGTAAAATGTATTACAATATCTTTTTTTATTTGGTGAAAAGCGTTCAGGACTTCTTCACTACTTTCTTGTCTTATCTGCCAGTAAGTGAAGAACAAAGGAGAAAAACAATGCTTGAAGTCAGTCTTCTTATTTCTTCTTTTTTAAAAGAATGCTTTGAGTCTGACAGAAGAAGACACTGACATTTCAAAACACATCTGAATAAAATATGTTCTGATCAGGCTACAGGTGACCTCAAAGCCGAAGCAGCAGCTGAGTTTGAGACACTTCTGGACAAAGAGCTGGCGCTGGCACAACAACGGGATTGGAGCCCAAGGCCATGAAAACACTTTCAGATAAGACCCACCAGCTGCTCTGACTGACAGATTTTGATGCAGAATGTGAAGCCAAAAGCCCTGAACTGGTGAGAAGTCCATGAATTAAACTTTCAGAGTGACAAAATGTGCTTAAAAGCTTGAAGATGTAGAAAAACATTCTTGTACAAAATCTACAAAGTGAGGATTGATTTGAATTGAGTGCTATTGATTTTCAAAACCCAATTTTTAGCGACCACGTCTACAGTACCTGTGTGTAACATTAACGTAAACAAACAGTTGAGACTCAGAGATCAACAGACAAAATTCAAAACTTACTGGTGTGTTAAAGACCTCATTGTAGCAGACAGAGGAGCGCAGGTACCAGCTGATGTTGAATGGTAGGTTTCTATCACATGACGCTGCGTCACCCTGGACTGCAGAGATAAAAGACGACCAGTTATTTAAAGGGTGGAGCTGTGGATTATTAGAAAGTAATAAGGCCTTAGTTCCAATCAGCTGTTCCAGATCATCACATGTCAACTTGTAATGAAAGCATTACAGGAGCTACTCTGTGTGTTGTAATCTACATTTTTGTGGAAATTCTTTTCCCCGATCTCCCTCTTCTGGTTTAATTTCAATAGGTGACTTTCACTACTCCATGTTGCTGCATTGCATCCTGGTCTATTTTCTGCTACCATGGGAGAAGAAATCAGTCTCTTCACAGTATTATGGATTTTTTTATTACTTTCTGAGTGGTGAAAACTGATGCAAACTGCAATTTATAGAGAGAAGAAATAACCTTTCTGGGGGACTGACAAAAAAACCTGACAATTAACATTAAATGTTATAGATATGGATGTATTTCCTCCTACCAAACTCCATTGCAGATATGCTGAATATATCGCAATCTAGACTATGCCTGGTACAGTACATTACACCTGACTGAAATAACTGCTATAACAATAAATAAAATAGTCCCCGAGATAAAAGTTACATTGTGTTGAAGAGTTTTAGGGTAAATTGTATCTTCAAAATGTTTAGATTCCTGAAACTGAAATTTTTTAAAATTAACATAGGTCAAGTCGAGTCACCATGTGGACTAATGGAAAATCACTATGCTTTGGTTCAATGAAGAGCACTATGCAGAGAAGAGGAGACTTTTCAACCATGATAGTGTGACTCATCCGCATGGGGCAGATAAAATGCTTTCCAGCATTACTTATTATTTCAAACACTGACATTTGTTTGCAGTGCCAAGAGGTTCCCTGAACCGGTTTTCCCGGAAAATCTGCGCTGCAGGTTGCTGGTCATCTGACTTATATGTAATGTTTGGAGTTTAGTCAGTGGCAGTGCGAGCAATAAACACTTCGTGATACATGAATTTGAGCACAACAATTCCATCTGACATTTATGTTAAACTCAACAGTCTCGGTATTCTCAAATATAAAAGGGTTTTGATTTCTTGTGATAGAAGAGTTACTGCTTTTTATTTGATAATAAACTAAAAACAACTTTATGTCTACTGTAAGTAGGTCAAAACTAAGAAATATGAAGCCAAATCATCCTCCAGGCACTGTATAAAAATTCAGACAAAGGAGAGGCAGAGAACACAAAGGGCCTTTCTGTACATAACTCGTGTTCCCGTTGTACTCTTGTATTGCTGTGGCACAACACTGACTTGGGTCAAATGCAACAGACACATTCTGATTGTGGTTTGTTTTAGCTTTTGAATTTTGGTGCCTGGTGGGCAGAATTTGTCACTTAGGAAAAGATAAAGAGTGCCAGAATAAACACCAATAAGGATGTACTCTACCTGAGTGTTACTTTCCTGTGACTCACAACTTCCCTGGCAGTACAATAATGAATGTCTCGTAAAAGTAAATATTCCACCTATCAGACAAATAACCTTTGTACCTTATAGCTTAATATTTATATTAAGGTTACTGCAGATGCAGGAAGTAGGCTATCCTGTGTAAATGGTATCATCATTGTTGGTGCATATGTCCCAATCGTGGTTTAGGGAAGTAAAAAGACAATGCATGATGAAGAGATCAGACTACTTACACTTCATGAAGATGGTGGTGTTGGTGTATAGCGTCTTTCGAAACACAGCATCCTGTGTCTGAAAACAAAGAGATGGCACTTACTAGAACAACAACTACAACAATCTAGCTCAGTGAATGAAATGTTAATATCAACACTCCTGTTTGGAATCACTTCAATCCACAAAACATTTTCCAGAGGAGCTAAATATGATTACCAACTGAATACAACACAGTTTTATTTTGTGAGATGAATCGTGAACAGTAATCAACCATTGACGGATTTAAAGTGCATTTGAAACTACAAATGTAAAAATCTAGCAAAACCTGTTAATGGATCTACAAAAGACATGCCATATCTGTAAGAATGTGCTGCTAGGATAAGTGTGCATGTGGGTTTCACAGCTGAAAAAGACAATCAGCTGTACTGGACACAATATAATGTACTAACATTTTTAGAATTTTTTCATATGAGGAACCTCAAACTTTTGGCTAAAAGGCATTAAAAAACTATTTTGGTGCAGTGTAAGATCAGCTGCAGATGACAGCTAAAGATTGTGTGAAATGCAGGTATAACATAAACTGTATTCTAGGCCAACATCAGTGGATTTTGAGGGTGCCAGATAGCCTATATTAATCCATATTTGAAGGTGACTACTTCTTATAAATATCTAACTACCGAGAGGTTTAATTACCCTTGTTATAACCACATCAGCGCAGACAGTGGTACATGCTGATGGATTTTTTCCATGTAACCTACCCACGCAGTCTATTTCCTGAAAGGATATACTACCCTGGTTCCAATTACATCCAAGTAAGGCAAACACATTTTTACTTAAAAGTACTTAAAAGTATTGGCATCAAAATATACTTCTGCAGAATAGGCCATTTCATAAGAATATATATTATATTATTGAATTATAATTATTTATGCATTCTTGTGTACATCACTTTAATGTTTAAGCTGGAGCTAATTTTAACTAATTTTATATACTTTATCTACTAGGTAGTTTGCATTCACAAGGGGATCAATACAGTTTATCTTAATATAAAATGTATTTGTTATTTATATTTTGTATTGTTAATATGAACATCTAGTAGTAACTAAAGTTAACTATAGTAAAAAGTGCAATAATTCTCTGAAATGTCATGGAGTAGATGTATAAAGTACTCCAAAATTGTACTTGAGTACAGTACTTGTGAATGTACTTTATTTCCACCACTGGTTGATTGCTTATTATGATAAATATTTCCCTTTCTGTCAAGACAAAGTACAATACTTATACCCCTTTCTGTCATGCACTGAGGTAATAACAGGTTGAGCTAACTATGGTAGCTCCATGAAAGACTTTTCTGACAAAATGGCCTTCGTTTCTTTTAATTACACATTATGTCCTGACAGATGACATGCCTTTACTACATTCCACTGGTAACGTTAGCATATTAAGATGTGCACTGGTATCTAGCAGGAGGTTAAACCATAATTGATATGCAGAGTTAGGACTTTAAATTAGGGTACCCTTAAGCTAGCTCATTATGAACGACAGGCTCATCTTGCCAGACTATCTAAATCAGAACTGTGTGTCTAAAAGGTGGAACATTTAGCGGAATTAGGGGTTGCTCTGGGCTAGTTAGCTACCTTGGCTAACACCTTGTATGGTAAGATTTAGCATGACAGGCTGTGTAATAACCGTACAAATGCATATTGAAGGCGTAACACCCACCGAGTTGATGTCCACCTTCCATACGGAGACCTCTGCCGCTGTCCCGAGACGGAAAACTAGTGCAAAAAGCAGCAAACATAACCGATGAGCCTGAGCATCTGGCATCTTCATTTGAGCATCTACTAACTTACAGGTCAGACTCGTATCCGCCTCCAGTTCCGGGGTGCTTCTTGATGTAGTTAACACCGTCACCACAAGATGGCGACCGAACAGTCGAGAGACAGTTAAAAGACGGTGGGAAAACGGTGATTCCTCACAAATACCTGATTGTAAACAAGCTGAAGGAAGTATCATTTAGAAAGATTCACATCACTACATGGTTACATTTAAAAGAGACATCAATACAAACCCAGAAACTGTTTTCCACCTTACTTGGCATTGTTTCCAGAACAATTTGTCAAAACTTGAGCAGATTCATCATTGACCATATTTATAGAGATTTTGTGGGGGAATGTGGTATTTTGCTAAATAAAGAAAATAAGTACTTTATAAAAAAATTTATTCATTCTAATGGCAAAATTCCACATTCATAAATGTAAATTCAGCAGTAAAAAACCTAACTTTGTACTTTTTTCCCGTGAGGTTGTGCATTAACGTTATGTCAATTTAATTTCCAAATGCAACAACAAAAAGGCTGTGAAAACTGTAACATATGATCCTCTTTTAATATCTTTATGACATAGGCTACCCCTGGCAAAGTTTTAGTTCTCATTATTTGTGTCTTATATATTTTTATACTGTTATGTATACCTCTGTTGCTGTTATGTAAACTGTATTCCCCTATTTGCAATAAAGATTTTAAAAAAGAGATTGCCAAGATCTTAAGCCAAGATCTTATGAATAGCCTATCCCTTATTATTGTATTAAATATCCTTACTTCTTTTATCAGAATATATAGTCTATATTACAGCAAATGTAGAATCATTAAGGCAATTTTAAAACAAATTATTTTGTTAAAGCAAAAGTGTTTTTTCCTAAAATATATAGCTAATATTAGCTGCTATAGCTAGCTAATCTTTCATGTTAGCATGTTAGATGTTTAGCAATTACTCTATTCACACCCCCACCACAAACCATTAGCTAAATAAATGGGAGAAACACAAATTGGAAATAAAAATAGAAGCACTAAAGTCCAATAGGAAGAGCTGTGCTTGCTAGTTTTCCAGTGTAGTCATCATTTCTGGTATTGATTTGGAGTGACTGGGTCACATTACATGGAAGGTATTGAAAAAAAATGTACATTTTCTGTAAAAATATTTCTATAAAATAGAAGAAGCTCTAAAATCCAGTGTTAAGAGATGTGTCCTATTCCAGTGTAATAATACTTCCTAATATTGATTTTGAGTCACTGGATCACATTATGGTAGGTATGTAAAATAAATAAATTATACATAAGCAATCAAAATGAGTATGCGTAGTATGAGTATTTTTAATCACAATGTTCACTAATATTGACAAGTCAGAATGAAGGTAAAAAAAACATCGGCATTGTTTCATTAAAACAACAATTTATTGATGGTCCCTAAATCAGTTCTCTTATGATCAACCACCAGGTTTATCACAGAGGTGAGCTAACCATCCTACTGCAAACACTGGGGCACACTGAGGATCCTTCACTGTGCCAATCTCTGACAAATTAGTTTGAGTTTTGTGTAACATTTAATTTTAAGTTAGCAGGCTAGCATTAGCTTAAAACATAGTGTAAAGCACATTTCAAAACAATTTTGTGGAAAGTTCAGCTGTGTGGTGTGTAACGTTACCAGTAAGTCTTCTGGCCCAGATTAAGTTTGTTTGTCTGTTATTTCTTACGTATATCACTGTTTGTTGTAACTTGTTCGATTGTCCACAAGGAAATTTAAATTTGTGTTTTAGAGGACACCCTAAACGTTTCAAGAAAGAGAAAAAGTCTGCACTGGGACGTTTAGTTTGAAAATCCCCACCGGAAGTCTATCTTCATTTGCTCGTGCTGTCAAAGTGAAAGAGAGCCGACAAGTTGACACGTTTTTATATACGATCTATTGTTTAGACAGAAAAATAATGTGTCGTTAGTTAATGCTCTTACCAGACGACCACAACCGACAGTTAACGGCTGGCGTTTTCTGTCTGTCTGCACGAAATGGCGGAAGTGAGCCAACCCGTTAGGTATAAACAGCAAGCCGTTTTCAGCAGCTCTGCAGCAGTGGCCAGTTTTATCATTGACCTTTGACTTTTCAACATTAAGTCTGTGTAAAAAAAGCCACTTGAGGTACTTCGGTCCCCTTTGGGACAATGTGTTGATAATGTCTAGTAATATTGTCTAATGTTGCTCCGTGTTTACTGCAGCAGGAAACTCCCTTGCATTTCTAATTACAGATTTGTCTGTGCATTTAAAGTCTATTCTAACTCTAGCAGGTAACTTAACAAATTATTTGAAAGGTTAATGCTCAAAAAATCTACATGGTTAGAATAAATTTGTATAAGTAAAAGTAATTTTTGACAGCCAGGAAAAGGTTTTGTTTCCCACCCTGTCCCTGGTATGTGATGTATTCCTGTTTCTCTCTGCTTGTTCCTCAGTGTTGTCCCGGAAGATGAAGGGAGAGAAAAGTTCAAGAAAAGTGAGCATGTTGCTTTTTACAGGTATGTTGAGCATTTAATATACCTTTTATAATCCACAATGTTTATTAATAAATAGGAAAAAAATCACCCACAATGTGTTCAATAGGATAAGTCAGTACTTTGCAGGACCATTTTGAAATGTGTAATGCATTGCAGCGTTGATGTTTATTGTCACTTTTTATTTTGAGGCGACAGATCCAGGGCCCGAACTTGCAGCACAGAGCCCTTTTGGACACCATGGTGCTCACAGAGAAGGGGGCACGTTTAGAACTGTTGGAGCCTGACTCACAGGTCTGAACAGCAGTATTTCTGTAAATCAAAACCAAGCATGATCTATTTCTTTATTCCCACTTGACACCATTTGATCATGTGCCATGTAATAAACAAGCTCAAAGCTAATGGAATATTTGTGCTGTTTTAGTGCATGTCTGTTGTGGTAAAATTAGGGCTTAATCTGATTTTCGTTGAGAGAGATAGAGAAATATTTTGTGATTAAGATGAATAATTGCCATAAATATCTTCAAACAGAAGTAGACTGTTTCTAATTAGTATTTCTGTTTTAATTTAGGTAATACATGTAGATTCAGATTACTTTAAAAAAAGTATTAATAAACTGTTAAATTCACTGAATTGTGCATAGAAGCCAAACCCAAACCCTACGTCAATGAAATCCCCTACAGGTGATAATAATCTAAGATAGCTAACTATGTAGGAGTTGTGTAATATAATTATCTCAGATATACTTCACTAGCATTGTTAAAAATGCAGATAAAATCTGCCCCCAGTATCTATAATAAAAAAAAGTGCAGAACATTGGCTTGTTCTAATATCTTAACTACCCTTTTAAATTCTACATTGAAAAAATTCTGGCTTTGCTCTTTTCACAGACCAAACTGCTTCTTTCTTTGTCACTTTGCAAAAATGACACTGTGAGGATATTAATAGATGAACTCGAGCCTGTTAAAGCGCGCTACCGAGTTCCAGATGTGATAACGGGGGAACTGCAGTGCCAACAGTAAGAGCTGCATCAGCATCATCTCTCTATTATGATATCTCGTTACACAAGCAATGTACTTTCATACATTTTACAAAAAACATTTACTCCTTTTCTATTTGGCCTTTCTCTGATAAATGGAAAGGTTTGTGTCTGTTGTGTTGCACATCTGTGATTCTTCTGTGGGATGTCAAAATAGGGTTTAAAATAGGTTTTAAGTTAAAATTTAAGGGTGTTTCCAACCTCAAATGTTACAAAACTTTTTCAGATGGTGGTGACATTGTTTTAACTGTATCTTAATTTGTGTGAGTGCTGCAGTACTCGGACAGTGGTTGAACTTTCCCCTCCTCATCTGGCAGGTTGAGAGTTGAGAGACAGTCCAAGGACTCTGTCACCCTTTCTTGGTCTTCAGGATGTCACAAGATTTGTGTGTGGCGTTTCCCTTTCCGACTTGAGATCCTGTGCGAAGACGACGTGATGGTTACGTTCAACACTAAAGGCAAACTGTGGTTTGAGACACTGCAGGATCCACCCAGGTAAGGATTTCAGGGAAAGGTTGTGTACTGGAAACAAATCAGCACATAAGGAAGTGAAATATTTTCTTTGTGTCTTTCTCCCTCAGGGCAACATCTCATGTAAGTAGGGTAAGAGAAATTCCAGTGTAATATGACTCCTGCTTGAAGCCTCATCTGACCTATTAATGCCTTTGTTCTTTTTCGCTTTGTTCCACTCAACAGCTTCAAGAGGACCACTCAAGTTCTTTATGGAAAGAGACTTTCAGGCAGTTTGTGGATGTCAAAGCTAATGGTTTGTTTCTGCTATTATTATACTATTTTAAAAGGCAGACTTTTAAAGTGATTCTCCACTGTAGTACAATGGACTGGAGAGAAGTATTGTTTGTATTTCTCCTTAATAATTTTTTTTTTCAGTAAAAATTATTCTGTCAAAATGTAATTTTTTTAATTCCGTCTTGCGCAATGTCAGCTGGGATTGGCTCCACCCCACCGTGGCCCTCTAAAGCAGAGCTTGGTTTCTCTTAATAAGACATGAGCTCCCCTAAAAGCACACACACTTGTGAAATTTTGGGTGGTCTTATATTGACAATATGCTATTTTTGCCATGATTTTTTGTTTTTCTTTATCTTCATCATCATGGATCATGTGTGGGTGTTTCTGCCATTAATGAGACTGACAGCAAGGTACACAATAGGTTGTGTGAAAACAGCCTCTCAATGCAAATTGTTTTGGATCTTAATAGACCGCCTTTGGCAAATTTCGGCCCAACATCCTTTATGACCCCCCCCCCACACACACACACACACACAACCAGTCAATATCCTCTGTACATTGTGGTTAATTAAAGCTCAATTAGAAAAAATATTTATCAACATACAGAAATACATAAATAAAAATAAAAATACGTCTTATTCATCTCCAGGTCCCAGTAGCATTGGGTCAGACCTCTGTCTCCATGGGTTCAGTCATGTGTACGGTCTACCAGAGCACGCTGACAGCCTCCAGCTCAGGGACACCAGGTACACACATGGATTTTAACAAAATGCAAGCAGCTGAGAAGGAGGTTTATACAATAAAGACATATTTATTGGTATTTATTTGCACTTCACCAACTATAGCTTTAATTTTTCAAAATCAGTTGGTAATCATCTCCTTAATTAATGTAATTTCACAGAGATGGTGAACCCTATCGGCTGTATAACTTGGATGTCTTTGCGTATGCCTTGTACAGCCGCCTCGGCCTGTATGGGTCTGTGCCGCTGTTGGTCGCCCACAAGCCCGACAGGACTTTGGGTGTATTTTGGCTAAATGCATCTGAAACCTTTGTGAACGTTCATTACAGCCAATCTCAGCATCAGGTAACCCTTGTTCCAGTGCTGTTCTCATGCACCAACTGCTTAGCTATCTGTCAAAGCTTAGTTTTTCAGGAGCTTCTTGTATATTCCCTAAAGTTAGAGAGCTAGATTTGTTTGGCTGGGTGAAAGATTTTGGTGGGAAAATTGAATCAGCAAAGCCACCTGGTAACAACTACTGTCTTATCACATGCTCTATTATTAACAGATTCGGTTCTGCAGACTTGCTTTTGCATGTCCTGGTTGCAAACAGACAAAAACAAGTTTATTTAAAAACCACTTAAAACTATTTCCAAGGCAAATCCTTTCAGAAGACAAGCAAAAATACATCATTCATAAACACATAATAACCCCCTACTTTACCCAGGATGACCAGACACCCCCAGTGAAGCGGAGGCGGATGCAGCCTCAGACTGATGTCCACTGGCTGTCAGAAAGTGGTGTCATTGACTGTGCGGTTCTGCTCGGGCCTAGTCCACAGCAGCTCTTCTCCCAGTACGCTCAACTAACAGGTTTGTTTGCAGCACTGAATCTAATTAACTTAACTTATCTAACTATTGTGTTTATTTGCACATAAAAAGCATGACCTAAAAAAGATCTTAAAAAGGGTTAAAGGGGTTATAATATATTTTTTTAACCTTACAATGTCAGATTTATTTGTAATTTCTGTGTACAGTTAAACCAAAGTTATTCCAGGCCATTTTATTTGACCCTTTTTCCTATACTGTCCATTTATGGTTTCAATATTTTAATTAACTACTGTATGTTAAAATGGAAGGAAGATTAAGCCATAATAGAAACTGTTTTGTTGACTGCTTTTAATTTTATCCTCTGGATGTTATGTCCCATGTAGTGTCAGCAATATGCCCATACATTATCCATGAGTATGGCTCCAAACTATGCTTCTCTTCCCTCCATCGGTCAGGATATCAAGCCCTACCCCCTTTGTTTGCACTCGGGTACCACCAGTGCCGCTGGAACTACAACGATGAAGCTGACGTGAAGGCCGTAGATGCTGGATTTGATCGACACGACATCCCATACGATGTAATCTGGCTGGATATTGAGCACACGGATGGGAAGCGTTACTTTACCTGGGACTCTGCTTTTTTCCCCGAACCAGCCAGCCTGCAGCGCCACCTAGAGAAGAAGAAGAGGAAGGCAAGTTTGGATGTTGCGTATATTTACTGTTTTTTTCGGTTGTTCTATGTCACAAATTTAGGTTATTTATTGTGTTTCTTGTCTTTCAGTTGGTTGTAATAAGTGATCCCCACATCAAGATTGATCCTGATTGGTCCCTGTACTGTGAGGCCAGAGACGGAGGGCATTTTGTCAAAAACAGAGAGGGGCAGATCTATCAGGGCTCATGCTGGCCTGGTAATGTTTTTCTATGATAATTTAATTCAAAAATTACATAATCAAATCATAACAAATGAGACACCTACTTTGAAAACCCTCTGCTGACCTAAAAATAAACATAATTTCTGAATATTATAGTAGTTATTTACTGGTTGTATCATGTGTTTTTGCATCAAAGTTAGTTTTTTAGGATGTTATCATAATGATTATCTTGACTTTTGGAGCTCCTACAAATAAATAAAAAATAATTTTCTTGATACCTGGTTTTTGTTCTTTGTAAATGGAATTTTTATTAATCTCTCTCTTAGGTAAATCCTCTTACCTTGATTTCAGCAGTCCCGACACTCGAGCGTGGTACTCCAGATGTTTCAGCTTGGATAAGTACAAGGTAAGAGTAAAAATAATCCACAAGAATGGATTTGGAAAGAAAGCTGTTGGGCCTATGTCTACCTGAGAAGAGGTATCCTATCCTGAAACTAAAATGCACTTAGCTTTATAGTTGGCAACTGGATATGATAACCTGTTTGCACCTTTTTCAAGAATGTAAAACACAAATGAGTTATTTTGGTTTGATGAAAATGAGAAGTTGGACTGAGTGGCAAAGTAAGTGCTAGTTTTATTTTTAAAGCTTGGAAAATTAGGCAAACTAGACTTAATAATACATGCATACAATATGAGGTCAGTTTATTTGATGCATGTCAAGTATGAAGACTATATACTATATACTATTCATGTTTTCATAAAATGTGTATATTTGGTCTCACACCTACGTATACGTCTGCATTGTAGGCTGGGCATCTATTGATGTAAGATACGACATCAGAATACAGACACCCCCCTCTGAGTTGGACATAATTTAGTCCATCTAAATGTCAGTATATTTTAACAGTATTTTCTTATATATATTTTCTAGTATAGCGTTATGATGGTCAATTTGAGATCAATGTATCAACAGTCCGGTAGAACAAGGAGCAAAAATGTAAGTGTACCTTCGTAAATCAATGATCACAAAAAAAGATCTCTGTTGAAGTTTATTAAACATACGGTTTCCTGTAGGTTAATCTTTGAAGGCAAAGATTAGGCTATTAAACAACTTTTTAGGTTACGGTTTTGCTGATTTTATCCAAAAAGTGATGAGACGACACAGGACAAGCCAACAAGAGCGCGCATCGGGCACACTGTGTGGCGCAGGATACAAGGCACCGCCCCACGGGTGAAATACCCAGTTGTTAGAGTCTTTTTCTGCTCTTTGTGGCTAGGAAAAATGACTCCTCAATATCATGTTTTTTATATGGTTCTCAGCCAATGAGTAGTTTAACTGCCATAAACTCGCAGAAAGCAGAGTTGCTGTTGTTGAAGTGTTTATGTCTGATGCAGGGGTCAACTCCATCGTTATTTGTGTGGAATGACATGAATGAACCGTCTGTGTTCGACGGGCCAGAGCAGACAATGCCGAAGGACACAGTGCATTATGGGGGTTGGGAGCACCGGGAATTACACAACCTGTATGGCTTCTACCAGGTGAGCGGGCTCATTTAACATACTTTGATACACCAATATTATTTGGATTAAAACTGTAGTATTTTTATTGCACCTGTGTAGTTTCAACATTGTCTATGCAGAAACATCTGTGGTTCCCCAGAACATTAATTTTGTCAAAGTAGAAAAAAACATTTAGACCATTAGGAACTCTCCAATAAAATGCAGAACAGGGGGAGTGCTTATGCTGGTGCTGCAGGTTTTTACAGAGAACTGTACAATCTCATCTTCTACTCAATCATATGAGAGGTGTCCAACTTTACTAAATGACAGTTGAAGTGTACGAAGTGAATGACTGTTTTACAAATGTCTTGTGTTTTCTCACAGCACATGGCCACAGTGGAGGGTCTGATAACTCGTTCAGGCGGCTCAGAGAGACCTTTTGTCCTTTCACGTTCCTTCTTTGCTGGGTCACAGAGACTTGGTAAATTCTTGAAATGAAAAATCCCCTGTGATGTATTCATGGTTGTATCCTTAAATGCAATGTTTGTTGTGATTGATTTTTGTTTGGGATGCAGGAGCGGTATGGACAGGTGACAACGTTGCCAGTTGGGAGTATCTGAAGATCTCGATTCCAATGCTTTTGTCTCTAAGCGTGGCAGGCATAGCATTTTGTGGAGGTCAGTGGAGTACTGTACATGGTTGTTACAGCTTTGAGTGATAGAAATACTGGACTTTATTTGCTACAACAAGGTACACACTGTTAAAACTATAGTTTGTTCCTTAAAAATAGTCTGTAACTAGACTTACAGGACTGTAATGTGCTGCTTTTCTACTATTTATTTTCTTAACACTATTCTGTCTCACACTTTTAAGTTGCAGCCTCACATCCTTTTCCCTCTGTGTTTCAGCCGATGTCGGTGGGTTTGTTGAGGACCCGGAGCCGGAGTTGCTGGTGCGCTGGTACCAGGCAGCCGCCTTGCAGCCGTTTTTCCGTGGTCACTCTGCAAACACAACAAAACGTCGGGAGCCCTGGCTGTTTGGAAATGAAGTCACCGCTACAATCCGCACTGTGATCCAACAGAGGTGCTTTAAATGAGGTGTCAGTCGAATGAGTTTCAAACAGGGAAAGAAATTTGAAATGATGAATTTCAGCCGTCTTGGACTAGCCAAGACAGTTTATTAAAGGACAAGAACAAGTCCCTGTTTTACCTCATTAACCCATAAAATGTTAGTCAATATGCAGAATGGAACACAAATTAACAAATGTGTTCCTTGATTTTTCTAATGCATTTGATAACACAAAATTATGTTGTAGTGATCCCCGTAGGCGTAGTGTGTTTGTTATAGTCTTGTCTCTTTTGTACTAAGGTACTGTTTACTGCCCTACTGGTACACCCTGTTCCACAAGGCTCACGTTTCTGGTCTGCCTCCACTCAGGTTAGTGCTGCCTCCCTCTACTGCTCAGTAAAAATACTGCAGGCCCCTCACTTTTATCATTAAACCCTCTGCAGTTTTACCTTAGAGTTTTTTCTGGCACTAGAGGTTAATGTCGTTCATATTTTGATGATGTAATGTTGGAAAGTATGAATCTAACACTAAATAAAGGATAGATACATAGATAGACTTTTAAAGCAAATTAAAACATTCAAATGTTCTTGAAATGCTCATTTTATTTAAAACTGTACAGACCTCTGTGGGTGGAGTTCCAGAGAGAACAGAGCACCTTCACCGTGGACAACCAGTATATGATTGGTGATAAATAAATATGTTTTGATTTTTGCTTTATTACAAAATATACACTGGAATTATTGCATGCTTGTTTTTCGTAGTTTAACTGTCTTTGATTTCATGCAGGCGGAGCATTGTTGGCCTGTCCTGTGACGGAAGCGGGTGTTGAAGAAGTCAAAGTCTTACTTCCTGGATCTGGTGAGGTAAATCAACCACCAGGTAACATATTTATATATCATGATGTATTCATGATAGGCCTCAGTGTGTATAATGTTAAAGCTTGTTTCTGTTTTAGGTTTGGTATGATGTCCAGTCTGCAAAGGTGTATAAAGGAGGCAGGACTCTGAGTCTTCCTGTCACCCTGGATACAGTTAGTTATACCTCAGATCAGATTAATTAATGGGGAAGTTATCTGGTTTGATAAGGGGGATCCATGCTGAATTACCTCTTGCTAATTATTCACTGTATTTCTGATTTGCTTCTAGTGCAAATTATAGCACTGTACTTTTTGTAAATGTGTACTTCATACATGATACATTTTTAAATGATTCTCAACTGAAATAAATTGAAAAAATAAGTGCTAAAATAAAATTGCTGATTTTGATTTTCTGGTGTTTCCCTGCACAGGTTCCTGTGTTCCAGCGTGGCGGCTCGGTGGTCTGCAGGTCAGCAGGATGTGGCTCCTGTACAGCCAAACTTCAGCAGCTCCCCCTCTCTATCACTGTGGCCCTGAACTCTCAGGTGAGCTTCAAACGATGTGGGAACCTGACATCTGTTCTGTCCATGATCCTGACTTATATCATATATTTCTTGTATTAAGAAATATGGTGATAAAAACTGAAATACCAGATAAATAGCAATACAATGTACAATCTAATGCATTAAATTATTAAAGTCCTACTAATATGTTGTCCACCACTATTTATGTAATTAGTAATATTAGAAACATCTTTGATTGTACAATGTGGTCTCAAAGTTTTTACTGTCCATTAATTAAACATGATGTAACAGTAGATGCTGGTCACACAGAGGCGATTTAGCTCCAAATATTTAATGTGTTCCAGTACATGCAAAAAAGTTATGTCTTGTTAAAAGAGTGAGGCAATTCATATCTTGCAAAAACTATGTAGTTATGAAACTCTATATAAGTTTAGACTTGTGACATTTGTATAATTTAATTAGTAAAATCTTTCCTTCTCTGCAGGGCGTCGCTGATGGTGAGTTGTACCTGGACGATGGCCATTCCTTCAGCTACCGTGACAGAAAGGCCTTCTGCCTGCGCAGGTTCAACATGCTGTCGGGCCATCTGCTCTGCCGGTGAGTCATAACTCACACCTCCTAATGAGGGATCTACTTTTAGACCACATGTGAAAGTAGCTAAAAAAAAAACATTTTTATTTTTTTGGTTGTACAAGTGACTAATGTGAAAGGTAAGGGCTGAAAAGAACCTCAAACTGTTGGAGTTTTGGAGGAAAACACACACGATGATCTGTTCTTGCTTCTCACAGTCCTGCCAATGAAGAAGGAACATTTGACTGTGATACTGTCGTACAGTCAGTCACCATCCTGGGGGTGAAGAGCAAACCGTCCACAGTGGTTGTACATGTCCCAGGTGAGGAATAATTGACATTCACAAGTATAGTAACATCTCATATGCACCAGCGTTGGTTCCAGGACAGCTGGTGGGGTTCAACTGGAAAGAGGTTTAAAGGAAAAACCCTCCCTAAAATACTTGTGTGTCCAGGTTAATTTTAATTAAGATATAATCTCTCAAATCTCAAAGATCAGAAACATCTTTCTTGGCTCAACATTTTGTACTGTTTGACAAGTATTACAGAAGAAATCCATTATAAAGTGGCAGGAAAAAACTATTTCTCCTGTAGGAAATCATCAAATGAAGCAATAAAGAGTGAATAATAATAAGTGAATAATAAAAGCAAAGTACAACAATTTGTGACAAAGACTCTTGAAAATTGAAGAATCATGTCTTTGCTATTCTTGGTTCCAACATCAAAAAAGGAGTCCAAGATAAAGCATAACATTTTTTCTTTTTATCACCAGGTGCTAAAGACTCCTTTGCTGCATTTCACTACATGGAGACCTGCTGTATGCTGACAGTGAGCAACCTGAACCTCAGAGTGGCGATGGACTGGGAGATACAGATAGGTTAGCTGTGAATGTGTCAGGCACTGATTAACCCTCATTCTTCATGTGAGGAGAATGTCAGATAAACCTCATCAGAATATTTTTTTATTAGCAAAGTACAGCACTGAATATATTTGAAATGAAATGAAGACTTGTTTTACTCAACTGTGTGGAGTTTACAGCCCATACTGGCACATATGTAGCCAACTAATAAGTCTAAATCATCTGTTGGTTATTGTGGTTGAGGCAAACAATACCTTAGAAAAGAGAGTTTAAAAATTTTAAGTAGACCATTTAAACCTGCATTAATTGATTTCCAATTCCATTTGGGAGCACTATGTTGACAACATATATAAAGTTGATAAACATTTTACTTGTTTCAAACTTCAAGTTTACTTTTACTGTTGACAAATCCTTCCACTGACTTTTGTTTCATCAAGTACTGTATTTCTTTTAAATTAAGGTTCGAGTTTGCGGACTGAATCTGGATCTCAAAAATACCAAGAGAACAAAAGAAACATTTTAATCTGTCAATGATGATCTTATTTGTTCTTGAATTATCAATATAACTGATTGATTATAAATAATAATTAATGAGGAATTACATGTGGTTTAAAGTTGTGAAGTGAAAGTTTACTGAATAAAGGGTGAACTCATGTGCAGCTTTCAATAACAGTCTTAACATCTTGTCATGCTAAGCTAATACTTTGTGACAGGATATATTTTGTTCTACATCATTGTGTTGTGTTGTTGTGATGTGTGACCTGACCTCTTCCTAGTCCCAAATGTTTGCTTACTTAAGAGTGACAGAAAATAGTACAATAGGAAAGACATTACATAATAGGAGCATGTAAGAATGTGAGATTCAGAGACAAAACACCTTGACATTGTAACAGCTATTACACATCAGTGTGTAATAGGGAAGTGCTATGAGAGTTATTATAAAAGAGGCTATTTGATGTTTGGTATAGTTTTATAGCTGTTTATAGTTTAGCCTTTGGCTGAATGCTAAAGCTTCCTGGTTTTATAATATATTAGATGATCAAGCAAGAACACTGTAGTGATAGTGGTACTTTTTTTAACAAAGGTTACAAATAATTTTATAGGAAGAAAAAAAGGGAGACAGAACAAACAAAAAAAAAATATATAAATCAAGTGGAAATAAGTGTATAACCCACAAAAATCAAGAAAAAGCTGAAGGACACAAATTTGTTTAAAAGTGTTTTGAAGCATCTTAAAACACATTTGCTGTGAGGCTGTTTGAGAGTTGAGGAGCAACAAAAGTAAAAGGACTAAATAGTGATAAGATCAATCCGCTGTGCAAATATTCTGTTTTATAATAAAATTTTCTATTTTCATCACAGAAATTGTTCGGTATTCTGCATTTTTCTGCCAGAACGTCATTCATATCTGAAAGGAAAAACGACCGTTGAAGCAGCACATAGACCATCATGTCTAATTTTTTTTATTCTTTAAGGCTGATCCACTTTATTCACATACCTTGCCAGTTTATTGACTGAGCATTGGATTGAATTTGTACATTTCCGACCAGTGCTAAAAATGGATGATACTCCTCTTGATAGCATTAGCCTGTTGTAGTTATGCTGAGACTGCTCAATGCTGAGCTCCATTGAGAATAGGTTTAAAGGGGTTGAATGCCTTCTGCTGAGGCAGGGCATCTACTGACCACTCTTTACATGCCCTCTGGCCCTGCCCGCTGGCCTTTGTGTCACCCAACAATGATGGCACTGGAGCACTACAGCCAGGGAGAGATCATTGTTCAATTCAGCCAATCGGAAAGCAACAAATAGACGTTTATGTGATGTGTGAGTTTCTGTGCATGTGTGTGTATGTGCATGGTAATGCAAAGGTGAATGCATGTGGATTGAATGTGTCTTTCACACCAACCTTTTGCAACTACTCTGTGACGAAGGGGAGGGGGACGTCACACAAAAACAGAGCCAATCAGACATAAGCTGTTTGGATTTATGCCAGGGTTTTTAGGCTTGTAAGACTATAGTACAAGTGGCAAAAGCTAGTTTTTTTCCCCAAAAAAAGTCAGCTGAGACGAGATGCCCTACACACCGTCTGGCTTTTTCTGTGACCGGTTGATCCGGGAACGAGAGAGGAGAGACGGGGAAGGGTCTCTGAACAAGCCCCTCCGCTTCAACGGACAGGATTACAACACCCTGAGACAGGAATGCCTTCAGAGGAAGACCCTGTTTGAGGATGAGACTTTCCCGGCCACTGTGGAGTCTTTGGGCTTCAAGGAGCTCGGACATAAGTCCAACAAGGTCAAGAACATCGTCTGGAAGAGGCCCAAGGTAGGAGGGGGTTAGACTGGGTCACGTTGAGTGCAAAGTTAAATAAAGAGGGGATGGATCACATGTGGGAGTTGGGACATTATTGTTTAATACACAACATCAAACCTGCGTGGATAACTAACAGCTGCTGTGGGACTTTTTCCTGGAAATGGAGATTGAAATAATGCCCACCAGTCCTACATAACTGGATTAGAATTAAGTTACTGTTAACTGCCCAGCAGCAGCTATATCATTATGCCTGTCTTCTATTTTTTGACTAAATTGCTATAATACAATGGATGTTTTATTACATTTCTGTTTTTATTTTATTTTATTTAATTTAGCCCCAGTTAGTATTTGCCAAAATCATGAGAATATGACACCCTCAGTCCTTAGACTAACAAATACAGTTGCATACCTGATATGGGAATGATTATTGGTCCCTTTTGCGCCGAAGTTAACTCCTTTTGTTTATTGTTGTCTACAGGAAATCTGTGAGAACCCTCAGTTCATTGTTGGAGGAGCCAGTAGGACAGACATCTGCCAGGGAGATCTTGGTAAATTATGCCTCTTCTAACACTGTAGGCACAGCAATATTACATTTTGTGAAGCGAAATTCTCATTGAATGATAAGAGGGAATTTGTTTAGAATCGGAGCAGTTCAGAAGGAAAGATTCAATGATGATTGACTTTACACTGAAATCAACTCCAGCTTAATGTTGAAGAGTAAAAATAACAAGAACAGCACATCGGTGGAATGACAAAAGCAAGAAATCCACGCTGAAACACCTAAACACTGTCCTTTCGTTGTTTGGTGTCATATTATAGTAACTGTTTCCAGGTTTTGTTGAAACTCATTGACTGAGGCAAAAATGCACAAGGCAGGTTGAGAAGAAAGTGGGTACACCACACGCAGTGTGACTGGGCTGAATACATGTTGTATGGAACCACTATCGCTGTATTCAACTTTTAGTGACAGTCTGAATTCAGGCAGCTTGGGGGATGACTGGGTAGCAAACATCCCATCGATCCCCCGCGCACGGCCTCTCTGCCTGCAGCGGCCTCCCCATATTGTGCTTATTCTTTTGGAAGGGAATCCAACCAGCAGCACTTCTCATTGTTGTTCAGTACAGACTGCAAATAAAGGGGACCAAAGGGACAAAGGTCCTGGCAGACACTGTTAACCATTCCCAAACTTACATTGTTTCCAGTCCGGCAGCTAACACCCTGTCACACACCTGGACAATCAGAAAACACAAATGTCAGCACTCGGCTGTGATCTTTTCCTCCAGCAAAACAAAATATGTCCAGCAGAGAAGTTCCTGTCAGTCTTTGTTTTTGTTTTGAGTGAAATCACAATTGCCAAGGTACATGTTGTATACCTTGGCAGCTATTTGTTTGTTGAATGAAGACAAGGAATTACATTTCCAACTACATCCATACAATTGGAATTAGGAAAAGGCAGCATTTTTAGATATCGCAACAAATGTCAATCAGAATCTGTGTTGAAGATGGTTCAGACAGTTTCCATCCTGATCTGCTGGAAACATTTGTCTTGAACTCCAAGTGTAGATGAAATCACCCAGTAAAAGTTACCTGAATTTAATAAAATTTTTGTGAATTATGCGTGTTCAGGTGACTGCTGGTTGCTGGCTGCCATTGCCTGTCTCACCTTAAATGAGAAGCTTCTTTACCGTGTTGTTCCCCATGAACAAAGCTACACAGAAGGCTATGGCGGCATCTTCCACTTCCAGGTCAGACAAAAAACATAAAATTTCCATGTATTGCCACAAAGTCTCCATCATAATATTCAGTCCTTCCTTTAGCATCTTAAAATAAAGGTTACTGACACAGCACTCAGTAGTAGACGTGTGACATTGACTTAAAATGTTATTCACAGACACTTGACACCCACATTGTTTTTCCTCTCTCACCTGCTTCTGTCCTTCAGTTCTGGCGTTATGGCGACTGGGTTGATGTCGTCATTGATGACCGCATCCCAACCTTTAACAACCAGCTAGTCTTCACAAAGTCCGCTGAGAGGAACGAGTTCTGGAGCGCCCTGCTTGAGAAGGCCTATGCCAAGTGAGTACTCAGAGGGGTGAATCCACAAAAGGATTGCATGGCTTTTGCTGCTAAACCTGCACAAATTAGACAAAAACAAACTGTGTAATTCTCAATGCGCACCGACCTGCACTTCCAGGCAAATAGCGTCTCAGTGCTGCGGTGCTATTTGCATGTATTTAAATGAGGTAATATGCACACATTTGGCTCAAAATTGGCCCCTTTCTATGCCTCATTACACAAAAAGTACATTTACTAAACACCGTTGGCAATAGCCCCGCAGAGTTAGAGTGAAATCTTCAGGGAGTTGGTCTTAACATTTACAAGGGTTGACACACCCAGTCTTTCCAGTGATCATGGCAGTGGTGATTGTAGCCAGGCTAATCAAATGGCACATCACATGAACACAGATGGCATAGACAGAACAATATTCACCACGAGGGAACGCACTGTAACAGTACAGCACATAGCAGAGTAGAGAAAACAGCTCTCCACGTGCCCAGAAGCATGAGGGGGTACAGTTGAAGCATCCCAAAGAACAATCACTCTGACAAAACACTCGATACAGAGTGAGTCAGAGTAAGACATACCTGCAACTAAATATATTAGCAGTTCCTACAATTTCTCTAAACATTGCTTTTTTGTTCCAAGCTGAGTTTGTTGGCTGCAGTTTTGTGTAATTAGTCCGTGTCTCTATTATACGTCCTTCTTGGCCTACAAAAACACCACTATTCAGGTTAGTGCTAAATAATGCTAAGTAAAATGAAAATGGCTTTATTTAACCTGTGAAAGTGTTTCACTAAGATTAAAAATCAAGGCCAAGATAATAGTAGCACTACAACAACAAAATAGACACACACACAGACATAAAAACACACATAATACACATAATGTAACTGATACAGTGATATGTCTGAATGAATGAATTGGATATGTAAGTGTAACATCTGTGCACTTCCCTTCCACTTCCCTCTCTAGGCTGCACGGCTCCTACGAGGCCCTCAAGGGTGGAAACACCACCGAGGCCATGGAGGATTTCACTGGTGGAGTCACTGAGTTCTACGAGCTGAAGGAAGCTCCCAAAGAGCTCTATAAGATTATGAAGAAAGCCCTGGAGAGAGGCTCCCTCATGGGCTGCTCCATTGATGTGAGTCAGACATTTTTATGTAACTGCGATACAGAGGAGGAGCACTATGATTCCCAGGTTAATAACTGGGCTTTTCTACTATCATCAGAGCTTTATCAGAGGAGTAATTTAAGATATTCAAATGGTGTTAAACTACATATTAAGTGTAATTTAACACCATTGCACCATGCAGGGAACTTGCACTAGGCAAAATATATCATCTGTATATTATTTTAATTAAGTTAAGTTATAGCGTTAATTTAAAGGAATCACTCTTCAAATGTTTTGTCCTTGTTCTAAATGTGAACATGTATTTTGTGTACCTGCAGTCCCTTGTTCCTGCTCGCTTTGAGACTCGTACCGTGACGGGACTTGTGAAAGGTCACGCCTACTCAGTGACGGCGGTGGAGGAGGTAAAGCTGGTCACTGACAAACAAAAAAATATTGTGTGTGATGTACTGCGATTGTTCCAACTCTGTGATCCTGCAGAGCTGCACAGCAAACGGTGGAGCAGGACAACACGGTAACAATGCTCGTATTAGTTTGGGGTCACTAATGTCGCATTTGATTGTTCAAAAACAGCAAATTAAGCAGTGGTGGAAGAATTATTCATATATTTTACTTAAGTAAAAGTAGCGATACAGCTCTGTAAAAATACTCTGTTTCAGGTAAAAGTCCTACATTCAAGATTTCATTGAAGTAAACGTGCAAATGTATAACAGAAAATTTTACTGTTCTTTTTTACAGAAAATGGACTTGTTGTCCAGAATGTTCCCTTTCTGAGAGTATTATTGACATATGCATCATAATAATGTAATATTATTATTGATATTTTAACACATACGCTGTATTTGTTATAGCTGGTGGAGGTGGAGCAAATTTTAACTACTTTATATACTGCTGGATAGTTTGATAGATTCTATAGAAATTTATATACTTTATTTCTAAAATCTGTAACTAGTAGCTGTCAAATGTTGTGAACTAGAAATATAAAGTTGCATAAAATTTAAATGCTCAAGTGAAGTAAAAGTACCTCACAATTGTACCTAAGTACAGTGCTTGAGTAAATGTTTTTAGTTACTTTCCACCACTGAAATTTTAAAAATATAATATCAGTGACGATGTTTTAATGTGAGAATCTCATCTTTTGTGTTTTCGTACAGTGTAAACCATCTCAGCACAAGGAATCTAAAGTTCGTCTGGTGCGTCTCAGGAACCCGTGGGGCCAAGTGGAGTGGAACGGTCCCTGGAGTGACAAGTGATGAGTTTTTAACTATCTTTACTCTTACTTAAATCTTCTGTTTTCAGCCCTACTTTTCTGTCAGGAGCAAGAGTTTGATGAAGGTAGAATTTTGATGTCTTAATGTTTCTTTTTTATTTATTACAACATTAAGCTCCCCCGCAACCCTGTACGCAGGACAAGCGGTTGATAATGGATGGATAGATGGAACATGAAGCTCAATTCTTTAGTTAAATCTATCGTAACTTTTGGCAATTGGCAATTTCACTATTTTTCAGCTCTAAGGAGTGGGCCACGCTCTCTAAGGCTGAAAAAGACAAGCTCCAGCACCAGAGTGCCGAGGATGGAGAGTTCTGGTAAGTTTTTACTGCAGCTGTGAAATGTGGATTTAATTAACAAGATGTCATGTTTATCTGCTAAGTAATGTGATTTATTTCAGTGACAGGGAAACAGACAAAAGGGCAAATTGCATGTACAAATAATTCATGTAACGAAAAAGACAGGTACAGTATCAGTATCTATTCTTGTAACAAAATACCAGATGTTTCTCTGCAAATGCTAAAATGGGTAGCCAAATATACTTTGGTGGCCCGCTCAAGTAAAGTCTATATGTGGGAAACACTGCTATAAGGAAAGCACTTTGCTCCTCAGCATAATTGTTGTTGGTATTTAGAGGGAGCCAGGAACTGTACTGTGCTAAACTGTGATGCCACATGTAGAGATATTCGCCAGATGTCCCAATCTCTTATGTGCACATCTAGGATGGCATTTGAGGACTTCAAGAAGAACTACACTAAGATTGAGATCTGTAACCTCACCCCTGACGCCCTGGAGGACGATAAGATTCACAAATGGACGGTTTCTGTGAACGAGGGTCGCTGGGTGAGAGGCTGCTCTGCTGGGGGCTGCAGGAACTACCCAGGTATCTCAATCTACAGAACAACAAAGCAATATACTTTTTTTAACCCCACACATGCAAGAGCTTGATCACTCAGGGTGATTTTTACTTTTTCCTCTCCAGTGAATTGATGTATTTTCAGAATCAGAAACAGGTTTATTGCTAAGTAGGTATTTTGCTGCTTAACAATCAACAAAGAACAACAAGTACTACAAAAGTCAAAAATCATAAATATGTTTATATAAGTAAATTTTATGTATATATGTCTTAAATGCAGAATCAAGTCTGAAAAAGACATCACTCTATTATCAAAGTCTGAAAAGGCATTTTATTGATTTTAAAAAACAAACAAATATTCCTCCTGTGAAAATATTTTCTATAATGTCCTGCAGACACTTTCTGGACCAACCCTCAGTACCGCCTTCGTTTGCTGGAGGAGGATGATGATCCCGAGGACAACGAAGTGGGCTGCACCTTTGTGGTGTCTCTGATGCAGAAGAACAGGCGGAAAGAGCGCAAGATGGGAGCCAACCTCTTCACCATCGGATTTGCCATTTATGAGGTGTCCTGTACTTTTTATACCAAGACAGTTTAAATGTTGTCATGTTAATAGGTTTTTATAGAACTTGCATATTTCTTTTTGGCATGTTCCATAATTCTGCAGTACAAAACTATGATGAAAGAAATCATAATAGTTGTTTAAATTGCTGTTCGCTCTGAGGCACACACTTAATATTAGTTTTTAATGTTTCCTATTCTTTTAACAGCAATAATAACTTTGACATCATGAGAAAAATTAGCTTTTGGTTTCAATTTGTATCCTCAAATGACACAAACACTGATGTTTATTTCTGTCTCTCTACAGGTGCCAAAGGAGGTAAGGAAATGAAACTCTCAAAGCTGAGCAGCAGTTTGCAAGTTAATTACATCCTTCACTGTTTTCATTTCCCTGTTTTCATTTTTTAATTATCATCACCAATGTTTATATAATAGTCTTGGATTTGACTAACCTATGAGGGAGTTCTTATCTTTCTTCTTGGTATTTTTATTTTGAGTGTTCAAACTGTTACCATTCATCATTTCCTGCCCCTGTCCCTGTGACTTTCCCCTTCTAGATGCACGGGAACAAGCAGCACATGCAGAAGGACTTCTTCCTGTTCAACTCCTCCAAAGCTCGCTGCAAGTCCTACATCAACCTGCGCGAGGTGACCCAGCGTTTCCGCCTGAGCCCCGGGGAGTACGTCATCGTTCCCTCCACGTACGAGCCGCACCAAGAGGGAGAGTTCATCCTGCGAGTCTTCTCTGAAAAGAGAAACACCTCAGAGTGAGTGGGTGAGGGGGATCAGGGTGGCCTGCAGGGGGCGAGCTGGGTAAGAGGAGGGAATGGGTTTGTAGTTCCCCCCTGTCAGAATAATGTAGTTACAGTTAGAAATGTTAGTAGATGTTTATTTCACTCGATTGATGTTGATTCTAGGTTTCTTAGTAGGGCTGGGTATTGATATGTAACGTATATCAGAATTGTATTGGTTCTTGTTATTGATGGAAATTTTTAGGTATTAGAGAATATCGAGAGGTTTTAAAAAAACATGTCGATCTATAAGTTGTTTGGAGATTTAATGCATCTTTAAAAAACCATGTTGTGATTTCTACCTCAAAAGGAGTAGCAAGACTTGTTAAGGCTGCAGCTAATGGTTATTTTAATTATTGTTATTTTATGTATGTTAAGTTTTCTTGTTAATTAATTAATTTTCATGCACAGTGAGTGCACAGGCAGAGTGGGCGCAGGTAGACCAGCTGGTACAAACAGTTCAAAACTTAAAGATATTAATTTTACTGTATGTTTTGACAAAGAGAAGCAGCAGATGTTTGGTATTTTTGCTTAAAAATTATTCAAAACGGATTGACTAGTTGTTTCAGCCCTAACACTGTTAAATACTCCCAGTAATTACCAACCCAATTGGAGGAATCAAATTAAAAGGATGTTGACCTGAACTCTTTTAATTCCTCTGCACATGATGAAAAATAATTTTGGGCGCAAAACACTACTTTTCCTGATATAAAAATTTAAATCTTAGATAAAGTGGTCAACAGTGTTTGTGAGGCAGAAATCACAACTGAAGTCTTGGCCCCTGGACAAGCAGGATGTCTGTGTGCTTTATACACTGATTTTTGTAGATTATTAAATGCACATAATGTTAAGCTTTCTAAGTTTAAAATATAGCCACTGTAGATAAATACCCAGCCCTACTTGTTAGATTTAAAGTTGCAGCAGCAGGTTTGATTTAGCCTAGAAAATACAAAGTTTAATGGTGATTTATCCACTCTCCATGTGCATTTTACAGTGCAAGTTAATATGTTTCTTGATGAGGGTGGGGTTTTATCAGGGTGCTTGGTGGGTGGGACACAAACCACCAAGAACAAACAATTTTAACGGCGATTTGATTTATAGAACTGGAAGAAATCGGCCCCAGTTCGAAGCTGTTATGGAATCTTTTTTAGGACAAGCGACTTCGATCCGGTAAACTTTCAAAATATTCAATACTGCATACTCAAGCTTCAACACACACCTCCACCCCCTGCTGCCCTGGAGGACCAGACAGCATGCAGAGCTGGCCTGCACTCTGATGGACCGGGACCTGGCTGTGAATAAGGCCATGGGATGGATGTGCACAGCAAACAGCTCACTGTGATGGGCTTGAGATTTCACAAATTATATAATATTAACACCAGTAGTTTTAACCTACTTGGACTTGAGAAGGGTGTGTGTTCACATAGTAATGAAATAATTGACAAACTTCCTTATATCCCATCTAATACAATCTAAAATCAGGACATCAAGACGACACCTTCTACAATCAAGACTGAATCAAAAATCAAGAGAAATTACTCTTAATTGGAAGAAGCTACAGGTGGTACAATACTAACAACATTTTATTCACAGCTTCATAGTGTTTGTGGAATAATTTTTCCATTTTAGTCCAATGTGAGTATGGGACTATAAGTGGTATAATGATTCAGATATGTTTAAGTCTTGCTGTCTCATCAGTGAGCTGAGGATTTCAGACTTATTTAACTGTTAATATCTGATGAGAAAAAACATGATTGGCTGTAGTAAACAGATTAGAGTGTACGGGCTTGTGGTCCAGATGAGATGTTGTTGTCACCATCGTGACTGCTGTTTGTTCATCTTCACCCAGGGAGATAGAGAACAGGATCGAGGCTGATCATCCAGTGGTAAGTGACGCTCTTTTCTTCTTGTGACTTTGCAGAATTAGGATATTAGGGGCTCTCCGTGACAGACTGACATCTTCTTCTTGCTGCAGGTTTAAGTGATTGAAAAAGACCTGCAGCAAGTGAAAGCTCTCTTCTTTGATAGCTTTAAGATATGTTTTAATATGACTAAGTTATCAAGGACACAACAATACTGTGCTCTTTTCTGTGGCTTTGAATTGCTTGGATGAAAATGGGGGGCTGTGTGCTTAACTTAACAACTAAAGCTGCTGAAGAAGAGAGGGCTTTGACTTGCTGAAGGTCTTTTTCAATATATGAAAGCAGTTATGAACTGTATGTGAAATTTGATCTCCACATTTTTCCTTTCACATCTTCTTGTCTCTTTATCTCCTTCTACTTTGTGGCTCCATGACGCCTCAGCCGGCGCCGGCCTCAGCGGGGGAAGAGAGTGAGGAGGACCAGCAGTTCAGGACTATTTTTCAGGAGATAGCCGGCGATGTGAGTACAGTTTTTTAATTAACAAAGCCCTCCTGTACTCTGTGTTCGGGTATTACAAATATCCGCTGATTTTAATGGTTGTCTCCTCTCTTCTACTGTTTCCTTTGGCCCTCTGGCCTTTCTCTCAGGACATGGAAATCACAGCCAACGAACTGAAAAACGTTCTCAACAGAGTGATCACCAAACGTGAGTCCAGATCGATCAACCGAACTGTTTCAAAGGTGGCACAAACTTTCCAACTCATCTACTTTGTCGAGAGATGGACAACAGAGCCTTCCGCCTCCATTCCAGCTCTGTTTGTTTAATCTTAGTCTCTCTCTTTCTCTCTGGATTACTGTCTCTCCATGGATTACTAACTCTCTCATTTTGGAGACATAATGGGACGTCACATGCGATTTCATGGACAGAATCATTTAACATTTTTAATTAACCATATCCGCTTACTTGAACATGAGACTTCATATTGTACATACATATAATTTATGTCACATCTCATACATATGCAGTAAAGCTGCAATGATTAATTATAACTATTAACTTACTTGCCAACTATTTTGATAATCGATTCATTCGAGTTAGAGCAATATTTTAAGAAAATTCTCTTAAATGTGCATATTTTCTGGTTTTCTGTGATGAATATCAGCTTCTGGACAAAAGAAGATATTTGAGGTTATGATCTTGGGCTTTTGGAAACTTCAAAACACCATTTACTGACATTTTTAGACAACAACTAATCGACTACTCTGGAAAATACTAGACAGATTAATCGACAATGAAAATAATTGTTAGTTGCAGCCCTAATATGCAACTGTATTTTGTATTTGCAGCTTATTTATTTTTTATATTTGCACGCTTTCCTGACTGTCTGTCAGAACTTTACAGTTCATGGTCAGAAAGCTGAAACTCTACTTGTTGTAATACATAAACCTATATATTGGCTTCAGTTGTTCAGGTTTAAATGGACTGATGTCATTAGCAGAGCAATCCATTCAAACAGACCAATCATGGGGCACCGCTTATTTCCCTCCACCTATACACACAGGTGCTGCACACGCTCTACGCAACAGAGAGCGAGAGATCACATCAAACATCACAACAAACAAAATGAACCAGGCTCAAAACTTAATCAGCTGCTGCAACTAGCTGAGACGCCTGTGAATCAAGGAGACACATCCCAAAATTTACTTTTTGTTAAGTCTAAATATTTCCTTAATGGAACAATAATGTTTAGAATTTCAGAAGAAAAAAACATGAAAACTTAAGTCTGTGGAGAGATTTTATTCTGAAACATTTGTATAAGTTGGAATGTGAGGAAAATGTCCTCTGTAAACTCCCAACAGATTTAATAGGGTCATTCTGTCTTTATTTGTTGCCCTCTGAATCTTGTCCTGTCCTGTGTCTCCCTCCAGATAAGGACCTGAACACTGAGGGCTTCAGCCTGGAGAGCTGCAGGAGCATGATTGCTCTGATGGACGTATCCTTTGTATCGAGTGCATCGGGCTGGCTGTGTTGTCTGTAGGAAGCACAACCTGCCGAGACCCATGGCGGGGTCTATGATGGACGCTCACAGGGCCTGTGCCTCATTTCACTACACAAACAGCAATATTTTCCAATACTTCAAGTATACAATATTTCCCTTTGTCATTGTCCAGTCTGAGTGTGTATTTACTCCTGACAAGTTGATGCTCTAGTGACAACTTAGGACATGACGACATGATGGAGAACATGCAAAATTATTACACAATCCACTACAGTATGTTAGTGATGTAATTCCAACACACACACAAAACAAAACTTGCAGTCACTTTTTCTGGGTGACACTGAAATTTAAATGATGTCAGTTTTAAGCTCATAGAGCAGTACTGGAATATGAAGCCAGCTGTTTTGTAAGTGGACACTGACTAATGTGTTGCACAATTTGGGTCTTAACTGCTTCTGTTCAGATGGATGGGACGGGTAGACTTAATCTTCAGGAGTTCAGGCATCTGTGGAATAAGATCAAACAGTGGCAGGTGGGAAAGGAATGTGTCCCTCTCTCTCATTTTCTGTAACAGCGGTTATAATCCCTCTCTCTCACTATCTCATCACTTTTTACCAACTCAGTCTGTAAAGATGAACTGAACTCCCAGCAAGGTGATCTACATCAAATTCACATTTTCTCTCTTTCAGGGAATCTTTAAGCACTATAATGCTGACCAGTCCGGTAGCATCAACAGTTACGAGATGAGGAATGCTGTCAATGATGCAGGTAATCGCTTTGACAGACAAATTAAAATTTCTTTCAGTTCATCCACATTACAAAAAGACAGATTTTTGCAGCTAGTAAAAATATCCGTGCAGATATTTTGATGGGGGGTTTTCTGCCCAGGTTTTGAGATATCTCTGTTTTAAATTTCTGCTGCTGTTTGAATACAAATTTTACATTATTCTGAGTAATCAGTCGAATTTCTCAAAACCACACAAATAAAACCAAAACTATCAGAACCGCCAGACACTACCAGGGATTTTTGTAATTTTGGTGAACTGATTTTTTAAGCTTGTTGTTTACAACATTTTTATATTTAACACTTAATAAAGTACTACAAATTTTACAAATTTGATTAATGCTCTATTTTCATTGATGTTTTGGCAAACAAACATATTAGTCTGAACCTGATCGCTAAAAAATGTATTAATTGTCTCTGAAATTATGGGCTTATGTTACCTTATGACTTTTAAAAGCTCATTTGTCTGATGTTTTGCTATATGCTACATTTTGAAACTATGATTTTATTGACATGATATTGAATCGTATTTTCTGATTTATGATGTAAACATCCCGTTTGTATACTGTAGGATTAATTCAGTCTGTGCTGCAGATGAACATGAACAGCTTGAACTCATCCTCTAAATGTTCTTGTCACTGTACAGCCATGTGTCTTGTGTCCCGCTCAGGCTTCCGTCTCAACAACCAGCTGTACGATATCATCACCATGCGCTACGCAAACGAGAACATGAACATAGACTTCGACAGCTTCATCAGCTGTCTGGTGCGGCTCGAAGCCATGTTCAGTAAGTCAGCGCCTCACCTGAAAACCAGGTGGTGATAAGCAGCAATAGATAATATTTTAAAAACACTCTTTCCAGCATTGCAGTATTTTACTTTGTGTGTTTTTTCTATTTTTTTTTATCCACAAGGTGTGATTTTCTTTTCTTTTTTTGCATTCAATGTGGTTTGGCACTTCACTTGGCAAGATTTTAATGTGAAAATGTACTCTCTTATTGCCCTTGTTCAAGTGGGGCTGCCACATCCCATCTAATTGACAGCTTGTAGATTTATTAGTCTATTTACACAAATTCTAGTGTCAGTGTTACGACCCCGGCTCAAGGGAGGGAACATAAAGGCAGGAAGCAGGAGGAAAACAAAAACAAAACGGGCCTGCTTGGCATAGAACTGTCAGGTATACAGTAGATGTTTCTCTGACCAGAAGCTGGGAAAAATATAAACCTAAAGTGCAACAAGTACGTCCATAGGAAAACGTTGCCATTTACTAGCACAGCAGGGTATGTGGGAAGTTGAGAAAGAAGCCTGTATTTTCTATTTCTGAACAATTACTACAGCTGCTGTCAGAGAGAGGAAAACAAGGTGTGTCTAGTCTAGTTTTTTTCCCCCCTGGTATTGTTTTGTATAAAGAATCACCCACCAGGTTGACAACAATATGTAACTTTAAGTAGTTTGGTGTCCATAATGGGCTCCTGGAAAAAGTGTTGAATCAAAGATGAAGTGTGATGTTTTCCTCTCCAGGGGCGTTCCAGGCCTTTGATCAGGACGGAGATGGTACAATCAGACTCAGTGTCCTGGAGGTAAGAGCTACGACGACATGTTACTCGTTCCACAACCCACAACACAGCTGCTTTGTGGTTATTCCCACCTCTGGCTACGTCCATTACTGCTTAAGTGCCTCTAAAGAAGCATCAGCCTGCAGCAAAAGAAAGTTTATGTTAATCTAGTGAGGTAATATGGTATACTGTAATTTAATAGGCAAGTGGCTGTAAAGCTTTACTCCTTCATGCATGTAAAAGTATTCTGAGAAGAGAGAATACATCTTTGATTGAACTCCTCTCAACTTGTAAACTTGCACAAATGTGAGCAAAAAGTGTCAGGAACCACTGCTCCAATGAAGACTGCTGATCTTATCTATTACTGAAATCTATAGATTATATCAAACTAAAAAATAAAGCCGTTGCTCTCGATGAATCACTTTCATTTTAATGGATAATCTACTATTATAATTGTACACAAAAGTAGAACTTAGCCGACTTGAATTTGCCTGTCTGTATAGTGTAAATGTAATTTTAAAAATGGCCTCTAGGTGTATAAACCAGATTTATTGAAGTTTCCTTCTCTCTACCTGCAGTGGCTCCAGTTGACCATGTACGCCTAGAAAGGCCCAGATTCTCCCAGGTGAGCTCCACTCCTCACGAGGACCAGACCTGCCAGCCTTTACCTCAATATTCAGTGTGCCCGATCGTCGTTAGCTCTCATCCATTTCATCTTCAGCCTTCCCTCCCTCAGTCCCAACAGCTCTGCTCTTTCTACTCCGAAATGTTCAGCATGCTTCTTCCACTTTATCTTTTCAATTTTTCTTCCTCTTCCTAGTTCCCTGTATTTAGGTCTCAGGCCTTTTGCATTTCTTTCTCTGCTCTTGTCCTTCCATTATCATCTAAATATCAGTCTCTCCTTTCAGCCATAAGCATCTTTTATTTTTATTTTTAAAGACACCCTTACGTAACACTTGTACGGTACTTTTCTCAGGCATCAAACACACACAACCTCTTTTTTTCTGTCACAATACCTCACCGAGCTCCTTCTACCAAACCCCCCCCCCGTGTTATCTTCTTCTGTTATCAAACTGAGCAGCAAGGGCATTCTTCCTGTACTCATTCCAGTAAACTGGGCTCTCTGGTGGACAGTGAATAAACTTGTGAATTACTCCTGCAACTGTTATATTTCTGATAATACAACCAACACTTTCTATAGGATTTCCAGGCCTCCTGAACAAATATCACTCTGCCCCCCCCTCCCCCCCTGTTTTCAATCACGTATTTTTGTGAATAAAACTATCCTGCTGTAATTTTTGTGGGCCTTAAGAATCAGTCATATTTCACCCCACCAGCGACTGTGTACCAGCTCCAGTCTTACGGATAGCATTACCTGGTGGACAAACTCAGGCTTCTTTTGTTCATCTCAGCTCCAGCCAACAGGAATTAAATCCCCGCCCCCAACAACTGTCCAGTCTTTCAGCTCATCATGTGGATGAACAAAACAAGAACAAAACTGTGGAGCTGAAGAGTTTTTATTTCAATATTGACGTTCGAGGTTCAAATATGGATTTGAAAGAATATGGCTAATAGGTTGGACTGCAGCTTTTTTTGTGATTAAGGCTTTGATCAAATGAGTGTACTGCATTTTTAACTATTTTAACCAAATAAATAAATGTGTAGTTATTGGTTTGACTGCGTTACCAGTAGATCTGATATGAAATTGTGGTGTTTTTGATCTTAAAATGTGCTTTGTCATGTTCATATTTGGGCTCTTCTGATCCATAAGATTCACTTACAGTGCATATAAAAGAATATAAATCAAAAGCACCATATAGAAGAAACATGTTTTATCATATTGCAACATTTTTTTATTATTATTAACAATGTATTACATTGCACTTTCTTAAAAAATATCTCTTCACAACTTTGATAACTGAAAAACTTGAAGAAACTCAGGAATGCCAGGTAAGAGGTGAACTGCATGCTTTCCTCAGTCATAAAAAATGAGCGTATGAGGCAAGTTTGGAAGATGGGGGTTGTGAGAACGTCGGGTTAACTCGGCTGACAACTAATCCTCAAAAATAGAGGACACAAACAAGAGCGCTGTAACCACAACAAACTATTCCAAAGAGAGCATCAGCTGGACTTTCATACTACTTAAAACTGGTTTAATTTGCCTTTAAAAAATGGCTTCGTGTTACAAACTTGGCAGTTTTTAGGCGGTGAGGTATGGCATGGGAGATGAATCCTAATATTTCCCTTCATGCTCTTCCCTCGAACACCTCCTCGAACCATCCTTCACCTCCACGCTTCATTAGAAAACTATCTTCACTGTGGAAAATACAGCTCCAGCGCCTTCTGCTCGATGCTTCAAATATAAAATAAATTTGCAAAAACAATATCTCTAAGGAGAAAATTGTGTCATAAAAACAGTACTTCACACTCACCCAGGGTTCGCCAAACGGAGTTAAAACACTCAACGCTTAGGGAGAATAAACCTACACAGATAAACACATGTAGGAACACACACTACCACCCTGTCTTGGTTCTGTTCTCACTGCAAATATAAATTCTCAAATGGCAACCTCAGGCCAAGTCACAAAACACTGCACCAAATTCCCTCAACACTTTAATATCACTGAGCAACAAAAATAAATGTAATCCTAAACTGCTAACAAAACAAAGAGAGATTGTTAGCAACTGGATTTTTCTGAAAACAAAACTGAAAATGAAAAAAACGTCTTCAAAACAAATACGCACACCGTTTAATTAAAACACGACCTGTGAGACTACACCATGAATTTCTGAAAACTTTAAAATCACTCATTATTATCTTAAACATAAGGTTACTTTGAGTGAATTATGGCAACATAATTAAACAAAACAAAAAGAAACGGAAAATAACTGTTGCTCGACATGACACATAACTGCACAACAACAATAAAAACATCTCTTAACCCATGCCATATTGTAGCTAACAAATCTGGAAGATGACTATTGGTTTCTGTGTCTGTTTCAACAGAAAAGCATAACAAGTCCCTCTGATACTGGCAACGCTGAAGTTTCTTCAATAAAAAAGTCATGTGTTTCTTTCTCTTAACTTTGGTCAGTGAAAAGAGGAACTGCAGTGGTCGGTCAGAGAGAGAGAGAGGAAGGCGTGTTTTGTAGAACATAAAAAAGACAACAACAGCGCAACCAACCCTCCTTTCATGATTGTATTTTGGTTGGATTCCAACACCGAACATAAAGGATGGAGTCGTCAGACGCCACTCATCAGGCTTGACAGGTTTAGTGGGTCCCAAGAACATCCCCCCCAATATGGGAGGTTAAGAGGGTAAAGATAGCAGGTAAGGGTAGAGGGCTCGGAGAAACAAAGTTCCCACCACCAGTCCTTAAGGCTCCAATTCATTCTCCTCCTCAGCGTGTTTCTGCATATGCATCAGCATCCCCTGCAACAGACAAAGAAATATGCTGCAAATCAAGTTCCAAAACCAAAACGTATTTCGCTACATACTAAAAAGATAATAAATAGGTTGATATGGGAGGGAAAAAATTTTTCTATACCTGCTTGGAGTTGTTGCGTGCACAGAAAAACTCTTCACAATTTTTCCAGCGGCACTTAAGCGTCTGGGAGTTGGCACTGGTGTGGTCATTCATCAGGTGCTGCTGCAGATGCTCCATCATCCCGAACACCAGCGAACAGCCGTGCCACTGTCAACACAAGACACCCTTAATAACCAGGCAGTCTGCATCTAAGAGGCTCAAAGTGCAGTCAGATTTCGCTTGGCAAAATGTTCTCGTGTTGCAAAAAGCAGGTGAAACAGAAAATAGCTTGAGTAGGGTTGTAAACATAAACTGTTAGAGACAACATTGATAGTGGGCTAACAACAGCCGTCCACAAAGCTGTAAATTACAACAGCAACACTTCACTGTCATTAACCTCCGTTGCTGTCCTTGCACTCACTGCAGCCAAACAGCAGCTCTCCTCTGCTGCTGCTTTTATTTGGCCATGCAATAATAAAACAAGAAATGTAAAATCAATTTGAACTCTTGCCCCGTTCCTCATAAAATTCAGTCTGACCGTATTTTCAGAGGGAAAAATGGCACCAATCACTGATAAGGGGGTCAAGGCAGACCGAAACCTAGCAGACTTGCAGCCATGACAAATCTGAGGGGTGGAAAGAAAATAAACTGGATAGGAAAGACGGAAAAAACTAATTTCTGCTATACAATGTTTTGTTGAATGTTATGTGTGTGCTTTTTTATGTGAATTATTAATATTACCTAAGTCACTCTTTGGTAGAAATGTGTCCCAAGTTCCGTAATTTTAAGGGGCCACAAGCTTAAAAGGTTGGGAACCACTGCACTACAGGGCTGCCTACACTGACAAAAACATCAGGATGTGATGTCAAACCTGAAATCAATTCTAAAAGAGGCAGATGTCTCCTGAATATTCTTGATTTCTCCTATTACAGTAGCCTGAATGCACCAAAATGAAATTCTGCCACATGACATGTTGCGTAAGTGACTCTTACATCGTCTGAATAAACTCATTCACCTCTCCGCTCTGCTTTGTATTTGTAACACACTATCTTACCCAGCAGCGGTAGTTCTGCATCAGGTTCAGCTTGTTGACCTGCACGCTGCCATCGTAACAGCCTGTGTAGATCTGAAACACAGAATTAACACAAATAAAGGGCTGATCTTATCAGGAAAATTCCGGTATTTTTAAACCTCGGCATATTTTGGGTTGTAAATGATTTGTACAAAAAGTTAGAGAATATGTATAGATCATAGATGATATAAAACTCATCCACTGGTGATAATCTAATCTAAACATGTTTTAATGTTAAATTAGTTTATTCTTTTGCGAGTTACAGTTAGGATCGATAGTGTTCCCAATATATTTGTTTAATGTACAAATTTTTCTAACATAAAGCACTGGAATAAGCAGGTTTCTCACCATGTTCTTGTGGATAGCCATACACATCACCATGTCCTTGTGTCCACCATAAACCTGCAGCTGATCATGAGACTGTGGAGAGAATAACAGGTTGAAATCCTTTCAGATTTTATTGTGCTAAGACATGCAAATATGCACAAAACAGCTGTCACACACATATTTATAAAGTGCTCAGTAGGCAGAGTGGCTGAGAGACTGTTTAATATTATTTAAAGACAGATATGGTTTAAAGATGCAGACCTGTAGATCGTAGACGCGGACAAGTTTGTCCAGACAAGCAGTCACCATCACCTTCCCCAGGACGGCCACTACAGTAACAGCATGACTGTGGCCCTTGTAGACCCGCACCAGCTCTCCTGTCTGTACAAGTGGCACAGTGTTGAGAAAATGTGTGATGTACAGATGTATTAAAATATTTCTAAAACATTATAGCTTGTGATTCTACTGAACTGTGCATATGAAAAGAACAAGAATTATAAACATATAAAAAAAAATCTATTTCTTCTCATGTATAAAGAGACAAACAGGATGACTCACATGGATGTTGTGTGCGTAAACACACTGATCACTGGATCCACTAAATACAAGGTCATTGACCACCTGAGAGAGAGAAATAGGAGGAGAGAGATGATAATACACTTAGTACTAGTTGTTATAAAAATAAAGTCAGCCAGGTGTCAGGTGTGAGAAATTCTCGGAAACTCATAAAAATTTACACAGCATTGTTTATTGAGCCCGGCCAGGGAGCATAGTAGCAGCATACAGCTTACGGATCCAATGTAGTACCAAAACCAATCTGAAGGATACTTCCTGTCTGGAGATATTTATCCCTTATCTACAGAGATTCACATGAGGTTATTGTTCACCCTCCTATACATGAGTGAAGACTATTAAGATATTGGTTCAAATCAAGACACTATGCTTACCTAACTTAACCTAAAGTCACGTTGTGTCATTCAAGCCACATGCAACACTTTCTACATCGAGCCAGTCAGTCTGTCTGTAATGAAATACAATAAAGATAATCTCGACCTTGGGTTATCAAGGCAGCTGTGGCAGTGGGTCGACCATGCAGGCAGAGAAGAGAGACAGAGTCTGACCTACTGTTTTGGAGAGTCCCTGGCTGTGACCTTTGGCCTACTTAAGTTAAACAATTGAACCTATCATGACCTTTACCAACCACACTATGTATACAGATAGCTTGACTGAATTTGTTGTCAGTGTTCACTATACATGCTTCAAGAATCTACATAGATTTACATACAACAACAGATAGATTTTTTCATTCCACTACTTCTTATGTCTTAAATTAAATTTACAACAAGAGTCTCACAGTCAAGTCTCACTGTTGAAATTCAGATTTCTCGACCTACCTTCATGCAGAGTACAGTTTTGGTGTGCCCCTCCAGTGTGCGCAGCAACAGTCCGTTCTTGGCGTCTCTCACGCTGATGGTGCTATCGTAAGAGCCAACCAGCAGGATCCTCCGGGCTCCCTCCTGTGATGAAGCCAGACAGCTCACAGGCCGCGGCCCGTGGCACTCAAACACATCCATCTGCTTGTTGGTCTAAACAAATATTTGGAAAATAAATACAAAAGCCTTTGGATAGAGACACTTTCCACATTTCTCCCCAAAGCTAGCCAACTACCACTTGTGGCAAAATGTAACGGTATAAAAATATTAACTAAAAGAGCGCTTTCGACTTGACTTCAATGCAGCAAACTATTACTGCTGTATTTCCTCAATCAATCGATTGAACACTTGGTCTTAAAAATGTCATGTGATAGTGTAACAGTGTCACAATTTACTTAAGCACAAGGTAACATCATAAAACACATCCCAACGATATTCAGTTTACAATCACAGAGTTTAACAACCATTAAATGATTGCCATTTTTGTTTGAAAATTACTTAAACTATGAATCAATAATTAAAATAGTAGTGGATTAATTTTCTGTCCATCAGCTAATCAATGATTTGCCTAATCGCTGCAGCCCTTGTTCATAAAAACAAAAATACTTAAGAAAAGGTTGAAATGATCTAACATTGTTGAGTCATACTTTTATTTCAGTCTTTCACATTTTTCACCTTTTGTCTATGGAAAAGTTTCCATAACTACTACAGAAATTCATCTTCATCAAAACAGCCTGTCACTTACCAGATGTGACAGGCTGTCACTTGCTACTTGACTGCTTAAGGCACACTGTGGTACACTGCATTTCTTACCTTGAGGTTAAAGGTCACCACTGTGCCGTTTGCCAGACCAGCGTATAAAATCTTCCAGCGACTGTGGAGGCAGAGGACTCGGTCTGACAGAGAGAACTGCTGCTCAAGTTCTCGTGTCTGTGGATATGAAAGGCCGTAAGTCCAGAAATGAACAGACTTCATTTATGCTTTCAGCACTGAACTGAATCAGTCAAAGAAAAAGATACGCTTTAAGGTGAATACTGTTGAACAATGTTCAACAGGTTTGGTCCCAATTACACATTTTTTATAAAAGTAAAGCACCTCATGGCACTCATGCTTCACAAATATGGCTATAGTCAACCACGGTCAATAAAAGAGCTCAAACAACAATAAAAGAAACGTTTTCCTTTTTTTAAACAATTAATGCATTACTCAAAAAATCGTGTATCTAATCAGATCAAACAGAGAATGATTAATTCAATCATTGAGTAGTGCAAAGACAATCATTTATTAAATCTGAATCTGTTTAATCAGTAAAAGAAGATACGTGTTTTTACCCTGAGACTGTAGCAGCGAATGGTCTGGTCACTGGAACCAGAATAAAGGCGATGATGCAGACCGGGAGCCGCGGACACATACAGGCAGCTCACTTTGGAGCTGTGACCCTCAAACACACCCACACACTCATGAGTCTGCAACAAGAACGACAAAACATAAGTTTGTTGCATTCACAGAAAAATAGGAATTAATGCATTAGCAGAAATTCTGTAACACCCACCACCAGGTGGAAGGCTTTGACAGTCCGGTCTCCTGAGCACGTGTACAGCAGCCCGTTGTGGATCTGCATGGCATTCACTGCCTCCTGGTGGCCCTCGAACACACCCTCCGTGGGCAAATCATCCTCACCGTGGTCAGATGATGCATCTGTGAAACATGAAATACACACAAATACATACATGAGCACAAAGATTTTGTACCATAGTTGTTGGTCACTACACGTAAACAGGGTTATAGTTATCTAAACCCTCTTCAGGTTGTAATCTGTTTTAAGCAGAGAGAGAAATTAATTTTTCTCAACTTTCTTCTCAAATATTCAGGATCTAGTTCATCAAAGTAAACAATTGTGGGTACAAAAAATCTCCTCTAAGAAATATCCTATCAGTGTAGGTTTTGTATGTTTGTCCCTGTTGGATAATGAACATTTCAACGACGGGCAGACCAGCGATTAGCGATTAGTACGTTGCAGGATAAAAATACACATTCTCAGAAAGTTGTATCCATTCATCACCGCACTCATCGTGCTGCATCACTGAAAGTCAACAGCTCTATGAATATCATGCCCATAAAAAGTAATTTGGGTACTCCAGAATCTATTTTAACCCCCTCCCGCCCACACCTTGTCAACGTCAGATTAGGGGGGGGGGGGGGGGGGGGGGGGGGGGTTTCCTACAATTTCTGTAACTTTCCAAAACACACTGACATTCACACCACCTTCACGGTGTGATTGGCCAGCTGTGTGGAGGAAATAGCTGGATTTGCGCTTCTCTCCCCAGCTCTCTTACTCACTTATCTTTTCACTTTTTATGTGAACAACGGAGTGCAACTCCATGAATGTCTTCCAGGAGAAACCTAAGGCATTATCCAAATATTTAAACCAGTCTCATGTCTCCCTGCCGGTTTTTTCACCCCGCACATCATGCAAACTGGATAACTCGACCCTTTTAACATGAACACCTCTCCAGAGATGAGCATACCTGATGAGGTCTTCGTTATCTTGTCAAATGAAGTGAAGGTATACTGCACGTCACTGTGGGGACATAGGGTGGAATAATTAGTGATTTGCTTTTTAGCTGGCAAAGTTCCATTTAAAATTATCTGTGATTAGACTCCATACCAAAGATCATCGCTGGTTTATATCACTGGCACAAGACAAATAAAAGGAGTGTGAGGTTCTGGCTGAATGTTAGCCATCATGACCTCTGACCTCTGTCAGCTCTTGCATATTGGAAAAGTCTGGTTTACATGAAAGACATTTTTCTTATGTTTGTTATTAGTGGGTTTGGTGCTTCTACAAACACACCTCCAAGATCACCTGAGTAATGTAGTTAGTTAGTCTAATTTCAACAGGAGTATCATATAAGTTTGCTTTAAAATTACATTTATTGTATCCTCTACATGTACTTACTGTTGATCTCACTTGATAATCTTTTTGTATACAAGTCACCTGATGCTGTCAAAACTTTCCTTTTTTTTACAACTTTAATTTTACTGACATTTTCAAGATAAATTATGGAACTGACGTGGGCAAAACAAAACTTATACAGGCGCAAGGTCTTTCAATGAAAAATGTAAAGGATTATATCTTATTGGCACATGCAGCAGAAATAAATACTATTAAGTATACAACTAAGTATTTCACATATTGTTCATATTGTAATAAGATCTATTTCAATTTCACCACACAGTTGATTTAATTGGCAGTTGTAATCCAACTTTATTATAAATTTTTATATTTATTTATGTTAAGCAAAACTGAGAAAACAAACATTGATACAACAATGTCTAACTAAACTAAACTTAAAAAACTAAACTAAAAATCCACTTATTGGCTTGTTCTGGAGCAGATCACACAGTCCTCCTCAGTACATGGAGTTTGTTCAGTGGCCATGGACCTGTAGATGTAACTCCAGTGTGATATGGTTGAAAGCCCCAGAAAAAGAAAAAAGTGGACTTCTATTTTGGACATTATTTTGTCAACGGTTGTCAAGGGTCAAGAAAATGTAATGTGAGCGTCAAGTCTCACCTCTCCGAGGATCTACACACATCCATGTCACTGGTGGAGGTGACCTCGTTGCAGGCCAGGCTCCGTGGCTCAGGTCTTGAGGAGTCACAGTACTGGGCTGGATGGGGAGCAGGAATCGGGGCATCCATGTGGGGCGGCTGACAGGCTGCAGTGACCTCCATACTTTCCTCTGAATCTAAGTTCACTGCATGTTCGGCGGGGGCCACCTGGAGAAGCTGCGGCATTCGTTTGGGGGACTTGAATTTTAGTTTCTCAAGTCTGACAGCAGGAAAAAGCTGCCTAGATACCTCCTCACTTCTCTCTGTGTTTATGTCTCCCTCTCTATCTTCTAAAGGCTGAGTGGAGGTACTGACCTGCGAGCTTCCACTGGGTCTCCTCCGTGGTCGAAGCCACTTCGGCCTTAAGGCCTCTCCATCTAACTCTGTGTCGCTGCTCTCAGCCTGCTCTGTCCCTTGGACCTTGTTCAACTCTTTCCTCTTCTTCAGCTTCCTTACACGCTTTCCGCTCCTCAGTTCAGATGGAGAGGCAGGCAGATTGGGGACTGAGGGGGGCTCAAAGGAGTGTGTGGCTGCACAGTCAACAACACTGCCCACCTCAGAGCCTGTTCTGCTATCTGAGAGAAGCTTTATGGACGCTTTAGAGTCAGGCAAAAAGGTGAGAGAGTTCCGCGTTGCCTGTATGGCCTTTTCAGTTGTCTCAACCAGTGCTGACAGGCTCTCTTTGCAGTCTGCAAGTTCGCTGAAGTCCTCCCAGTTTTGTTCTGTGTTCGATTGGTACAGCTCGAGCTTTCTTTCAGGAGATGGCTGGAAATTAAGGGCAGGATCTGCAAGAGTTTCAGATGAACATGAATCAGTACACTGCAAATAGAATTACCTTTTTTAATGTATTTCACTGGCGGGTTGCTACAACATTTCTTGGCATATAACTGCCACAAACTGTCCAACGGTGGTACTGCATGAAAACAGTAGCAGAAATGTACCATATATCCAGTGACCCACTCTTAAAAATATTGCTCCATAGAGCTTCATGACACTGCTACTCCAATTGTGCATTGACTGATGTTACCTGGTAGAGAGGCTGCAGCAGGAGCAGGAGGCAGCTCTGGAGTGGTGCTGTGAGCAAAGTGGGTTATGTTGTCCACAGGATCTGGCTCTGAGCTAACATGGACAGGAGACTGAGGCTCCTGCTTGATAGTTACAGGCATAAAGGAAAGGCTGGAAGAGGGAGGGGAGGCACGCTCGGCAACAGGGCTAGGACTGGGAGCAGCAGCAGTGTCAGTAACAGAGGAAAGCGTAGTGGAGAAGGGCACGTGTGGCTCAGCTTCTACTGAATCCATCTTTTCTTCTTTCAGTTTGACCTGCGGCGTTTCCTCCATACTACCTGTATGAAAAATTGCACAACAAAAACTTAATTCAAACGTTTATTGAGTTATGTTTACTGCACTCATCATGGGTCGTTCTAGAAAATGCAATATACTGTATGTATTAGGGTCAAATAGTTATGAATTGGTTTCTATAGTCAGTTTTAGTTGTAGTGGAATGTGGCATTTGACATTAAACCTCAAGTGTAGTCACTAGCAGGAAAAATGACCCATTAATGCATTTAATAAAACCAAATTTAAGACAGCATCATTTACCTTGCATCCCTTTTAGTAACTCGATGCGCTTGTTTCTCAGTGAGCTCATCTCTCCAGTCATCTGAATAAGACAAATTCATCAAGAATTTATGCTTGTTAGTGGGTAATATTATTACTAGTTTTGGGAACATGACATGACGCACACACTAAAAGCAAGAAAAATAAGGGGCCTAAAAAGCAGTGACTAAGAATGAATCCATGTATTTGCCAAATACAATCCTTGGCTCACTTTCATCCAGTGTCTCACACGCACTAATAAAAGGTTACACACACGGTTCTCTGAGTGAAAAGACTCTCCACCCAGTCATTTTTTGACAAACTTTACTTGACTAGGCAACTCTCTAGGAGAGAATCAGAAGGGGAACTCTCTAACACTCTGTTTCACACTCGGAAACTGAAACAATAGTGTATATAAAACACATACACACCATTTTGTATGCATTGATTTTGTGCAATCAAAACAAAAAGTAAAGGTTGGGCATGTAGGTGCCTTAAATTACTTCAAAGTATTTACCTGTTGTTTAACCACCATGAGACGCTGCACCTCCATGTAGGCGGCCTCTAGTGCAGCCCGGGCCTGGATCAGGCTGGTGTCCACTGTCTGCAGGGAGCGACTCAGCTCTTCCTCCCGCAAAGACACAGCCAGCAGCTGGTCAATCTGTAAACGCTCTGCACAGAGCCCAAAACATACTTGTGAACCAGCAGTGGCTTGGCACAAGCTACAACGCAACTAAGAGTTTCATGTAGTCTTTGAGATCTTAAAACTAATTTAGCTGCACTTTAGCTCACCAAATAGTCAGTAAAATAATACAGTATATATACACATGACTTCATTAATGCAACAGAACTCATAGATACTAACCTTTTTTGGATTTGACCTTCCTTCTTTTGTTATTATGTTCCAAGCTAGAGGTCTCTGCACTTTGAACATCCTACAAGGGAGAAAGAAGACACACATTCTGCTTGTAAATAAAAGACTTTTTTATAAAAAGAGTATTAACATTACACTACTATACCAGACTCATGTATCAAAATTGATGGTGCACAACCACAGATACTGTCTATTTTATTCTATGCATTCTTCTTCCTTGTCAAAATCTCGCACCTACATTACCCACACTGCATCTAAACCTCCGCCAGTTTGATCTGAGATCAAACCGCTAGCCTCGAGCAGAGATGAGTAACAGGCTACAGAGGTCTGGTAAGCTCACTTCTTTGTAACTCACTGCCAGCTGTTTTAATCTTCAAACTTTTAGTCTTCAGCCTCAACCAACACTGACTCAAGTGACATCACCTGAGGATATATATCAGATTTTGTGCAGCTCCCTCTGGCTCCAGAGGGACATCAACTTTTTTCACATAGACAGTAGTACTCCCCAAGACCTGAAACAGACTTTGACATTGATGATGTCCCCTTTAACGCAGTTTCCTTTACTCACCCCAGCTGCTCTTCGCCTCTTTCCTGCTCCCTGTCCGTCATTCTGCTCAGTCCCCGAACTGCTGTCCCCGAGCACTGAATCAGACCGCTGAAGGGCCTTTACTGTTGCAGATGTAAGTGTGTCTGGCTGCTTCTCTTTTTTAGCCTCAAACTGACCAAGTATCTGCTCTACCTCTTGCTGATGCTGACTGTCTTTGTTCTCTTGAGTGTATATGGGACTGGGAGAAATGGAGGATCCCTGCTGCTCTGAGCTAAGGCCTTCTCTTTGTGCCGTCTCCTTTGACATCATGGATGTAAACAGGGAGTGAGCGGTTGCAGGGGCGAGGCTGCTCTCTGACAAGGAGCGTTTTCGGGAGGCGCCCGAGGCGGATATGTCCATTAATGACTCCCATTGGAAACCCTCTAGCAGGGGAATGTCATCTTCCTCCTGTTCACATGGCACCATTTCTATCCCAAACCTGAAGGATGGTAGACAGAGAGGACAAAACATGAGCTTTAAGTAACTGAAAATAAAAATAACACTGAAAGAACTGCAAACTCTAAATGAAAAATCTAAATTTTACCTTGGCATGCCTTTTCCTTTGTCTTGCTTCTTCCTGACCTCCTGATACACCTGCTCCCAGTTTACATTACGTCGAGATCCAGAGGAGCTGATGAGCTGCCGTACAGTTGGTTTAAGCCCCGAGTCCTTTTCTGTGTCACTTCTCCGTGACTCGCTCAGGTTTCGCACCCGCCTGGCAATGTTCAGGTTGGGCTCGTGGCTACCAGTTTTGCTCTTGGAGCTGATGTGTTTGGTCAGGTCACGTTTTAACACAGGAGGCAGGTCAAGTTTGGACAGACCTGATGTGTTTGACCCTGAGACAGTCTGTGCTTCACCACTTCTGGAGTTGTCACTCTCTGAGCTCTGCCCTGCCTCAACAGCCTGCATGGCTTCATCTGGTGCCACTGGGCATGAATACTTCTCCACTTTCTTTCTGTTCTCCTCGTCTTCCCTGCTTGAGGCTGCAGGCTCTGAGCTCTCCATGGTAGAGGTGCTAACTTGCAATGATTGGAGAAACTGGCCGCTGTCTGAAGACTGCAATGCGGGCTTTTCTGACCTGACAGGTAAATTTTGTTTAGCTGCATTGTGCTTACAGCTGTTTTCTTTGTTCACTCCAATCTGATTCTGGACATGATCCCTTTGCTGCTCCTCCACAATGTGCAGTGTCATTTCCATACTGTTGTTTCTCGAGCTATCCAGAGAGCCTCTCTTTTCTAACACAATCTGTTTGGCTTTGTTGAACGTTTCTGGAAGCTTTCGTTCTTTCCTTGACTGAAGAGGCCCAACAGGTGGTGGAGCCTGGGAAATGAATCCACTCTTTTGATGTGCATGCGCTTGACATGAGGCCTTGTTGAGTTTAGCTCCATTGTTGAGACCAAAAATTGAGGACATCTTCTGATCTTTATGTTGTAATGGCTTATTTGCCTTTTGATTGGAAAGACCAGATGTGGAGTTATGGTGGCCATCTCCCTGAGCACTGCTGCTTCTACTACTGCTGCTGCTACTCCTATCACTGAGTTTGGTTTGGGGATTTGTTTTATGCTTCCCTTGCTCTTCCACACTTTGTCCACTCGAGGTCAGCTGCCCTGATTTCTGTTCAGGTCGAGACTGCCTGCTAAAGGCACTTTTTTCTGGTGCCTTGTCTTGCTTCTGGGGTTTAGGGACTTTGGGACTCTTCTCTGATGAGTTTGGGTTTGTTTCCTTGTGTAGTACAGATTCAAAACCCTTTGTGACTGGATAGGGTGACCAGCGACAGGCTTTGTCCAGCTTTGGATTACTACCAAAGGTCTTAGAGCTCTTACTACTGCTGTGGTCAGGTTCTGCTGTTTGTCCCTCTTTATTCTGAAGCCCATCGGCCTGCTGACCTCCCCGGTCGGTGCCGGTATTTTGAACCTGGTTAAGAGCCTGGGCAAAAAAACTGGGTGGAGGTGGATACATAGGAGGCCCGAAAAGGCTCAGGGGCCGGCCCCTTTGTGGGTTCAGGGAAATATTGTTTCGACCATAGACCCCGTGGCTACTGCCTCCGTTGCTGAGCCAAGGCAGTCGACTTCGTTGATTACCAAAAATTGGCCCCTGATCAGACTGCTTGTTGCCCAAACTTTCCTGACTATGCAAGCTTCCACCAGCAAACCCCCCAGATGCCCATTTCTGAAAGTTGGGAGGCTCCTGAGCATGCCAAGTGGCACTCTTTCCCTGTTTACTGTGGTGCCAGGGTTGTGCCTCTCCTGCTCTGGCATTATATCGGTTGTTTCTGTACCAAGAATTGTGATGACTGGATCCACTGAACCCCTGTGATGGCTGCTGCCAGCCACATCCCAGCCGGTACTGCTCCTTAGCTTCCTTTAACCTTTGCTGAAACTCCTCCTTTCTCCTTCGATCCTCTTCTTCTTTTGCCAGCTTTGCAGCAGCAGCCTCTTTCTCTTTTCTACAAATAAAAGACAGACATGATAATATATTTACCTTACCAATGCGTTACATAAACTTCCATACAAAATGTCAGGCATGTAGTGGAAATTCAGAATCAGACGATTATAACTTGTAGGAAAACTACAAAAGTGAGTAAAAACTCAAACAATATTTTAATTTTCACAATGGATCACATGACTTGTTGTATATAGAAAATTTTGACCTGAATCTACCATTCAGCGCGTTTTATCATCTTTAAGCTCTTTGTTTTGGTTTTCTGGCCCGTAACTTTACTGTTTTGGTTAACTTTCACCGTCGCTCAACAGCATAATTTCCAGCTGCACGAATGGACAGATGTGTAAATGGCTACAAGGGGAAACTGCATAAAAAATATTATCTCAAATACACTGGAATTAAAACTGTTTTTTTAAAGGATTGGTTGACATTGTGACCTACAGCACTGACAGATTACAGAGCAAAAAGATCTGGCATGTGATTGGCGCCAGCTTTTGCCTTCAACAGTCAAAAGTTTCCATGTGTTTTTTTTCGCTCTCTAATGTTTCCAGTAAGAAAGTGAGGTCAACATTGTGTGTTGCCAAACATGCACACAAAATGTGTTTTTGAAGGGATGGTCCTACAGGACAATAAATTTGAGATTTGTGTTTGTACAATCCTAAAACCACAATTTTATATCAAAGGAAAACCTATGAAATTTATTTCAGAATTCAAAGATTCACAAGGATTGAGTAAGTGTTTTTAGTTGTGCTTCACCATTTCTATAGGGCAGAAAACCTGAGGCAGCATGTGTCTGAACTTTGTATGTGCAGTCATGCTTTTTTTAGGCTGCGGTCCTGACATTTGACTCCAGACGCAGCTCAACTTGAAACAGCAGCTAAAACAGGCTTGTGAACACCACTGAGCAAAATGACTATACATGGCGCATGTACACAGAAACATGAGCTCTTGAGTAATCGCTTACCTTTATATTTGTGGTTAAATCATTAAAAACATTACAAACACAGACTTAGTAACGAACAGTTAATCAAAGAAATATTGTAGTGGAAATACTGCCCAATGAAATTGAGTTTTATAAACTGCCAATATTTCTCATAGACTCCGGTCTAGTGATCAAATGGCATGTTAACAAATTTTAAATATGTATGGTTTTACTACAAAATATCCCCCAAAAAATTTACACTTTCATCATTAAATACACTTTTTTGTAATTTCCAAAAAATACTTTTTGTAAATACTACATCTTTTTTGTTGTCTATTTAAAGCAACACTAGAGACTCTTATTCCGCCAGCAGATCAAAAGCTAATACCATCAAAAACATGTGTTCTGTAGGATGAATGTTTTACCTGACATGTTCTTTTCTCTTCTCAATCAGGTCCACCAACGCCTGATCGAAGTAGTACTCATCATGGTCATTCCCGGCATGCTTTTGTTCTGCAGCCTCCACATTCTGCTTGTGCGTGGGACTGGAAATGTGGCTGGCATAATCAGTGAGGCTCACCACCGTCACCTTGCACACTCTGCACTCGTGTCCACAGTCCCTGGGGAGGGAAGGCGAGAGTGGGCTTTCAATCGTTCCTTCAGGCATTGTTCTGATCTAGTCTGGTTTGGTGTTCTTGTCTGCAGAGCCGGCAACAATGTACTCTGGCTCTACTTTCTGTTACTTCAAAGTCAATAAAATCAGGAGAGGAGAATACTCAACAATCCTAAGAAAATAACTTGTCCAAATTATCTAGCCGTCTCAGATCAGGAGGTAGCTAACTTATAATTTCATCTTGTTAAAAAAAGTTCCAATCTTTGTCTTCCTGATCTTGATTTTCCTTTCTTCAGCAGGCCATAGGTGGCAGGGCGAGGGCAGGAGGAGCAGCTAGGCTGGACCCGGGCAGCATGCTACTCTAGTTGTTGATGTCCAGCCATGCAGCACAGCACTGGGACGCGTGGAGGGGAGAGAGGCACGACGCCCAAAGCCTAGTGTGCTTTCATGATGGTGTCTGCTGCGCTCTGCGGCTCTACAGAAGGCAATGTCTGTATTTGACCTCACACTTCTCTCTGCGAGCCAGGACCCAGCCCCCCTCCAGGCCAGCATGTGTTATTAGAACAGGCCTGAGCATCCTGCTGACCAATCCCAAGCAAAGCCCGTGTAACTGGAGCCTTGGGCAGCTGCTCATAACCTCCACTTCAAAACCTCTCCCAAGTATGTCGTCCCGTGATTCTGATAGGGGCAGAGACTTTGCTGGCTCCTTCTCAATTTCTTTTTCAAATCTGTGTCATGGCATGCTGCCATTTTCTGACCTCTCGTGCAGTTGGCAAACTCTTCTCTATTAACGTGATACGTTATTTCTCAGATGCAGTGGTTGGGGAAATACAAACTGAATTAGTAAGGATGAATTCCTTTGCTGGAATTCAATTTGTAAGTCAGCATTGACCTCCCATAGACCTGTATCAAGCTGTATCCAACTTAAAGCTTCAGCCATCTCATTCCTGGACAGACTGTTTTATAAATCACCATGCACTCTTGTAAAACTAGAACTTTTCTTTCACGAGTCCAAAACTTGGCACTTGCTGTCTACTGTTTATATCAAGTTTCTTTTTTTTTGTATTTGTGTAGCGCCTTTTTAGTCTTTGCGACCACTCAAAGCGCTTTTACACTACATCGCATTCACCCACTCGCACACATTCCTACACTGGGTCCAAGTACTCAGAACGGAAAGTGCCATTCATACACCAATTACACCAATACACGCAATTCGGGGTTCAGTATCTTGCCCAAGGACACTTCGACATGCAGCCTGGAGATTGAACCGCCGATCTTCTGATTAACGGGCAACCTGCTCTATCTCTTGAGCCACAGCCGCCCCATATCAGTGTTATATGAAATCCTAGTAACTAGCAACAACTCCGGCCTTTAATCACTATTTGCTCCACTCCAGATTCTTCCATCTCAGCGACAGGCTGCATACTTTCTGTAATCTATGGGAGTCATAAGATAGCCAGTTGCCTTCCATCGGTCAGGCCTGTTGTTCCGGAGAGATTGTGTCTAAATATATGTGCTACAGTTGAGACAGCTGCCCATATATCCTCTTGCCTGATAACTTTGATGAACACGTGCCCGTGTGCCCACGTGCCTCATGACCCAAATACATTTGGACAAAACTCTTGAAACAAAGTCAAAGCTTTTGTGTTAACATTAGTAATTGATTGTATATTGTGTTTTGAAGATGCAATTTCATTCCCACTCCAAATAGTCCAAATTATAATACTAAATATTTTGTTAGATGTGACCCTGATTATTAATTAGGAATATGTATCTATGGTTATTATAGAAATAAAAGGTTTCTCTATTACAGATTTCTACAAAAATCTATCTGTGCAACAATGACTCACCGGCCTTTGAGCTTCTCCAGCTCACGGTGGTGCAGCATACTTCTCATGTGCTCATCCATCTCCTGCAGATACAAATTTAAAATAAAGCGTTTCTTTTAGGCATCCATAAACTTGTCAATTCCCAGCAAGTTTCCTTGTTTAGTAACGTGGTAGATAACACTTTATTGATCCACAAGAGGGGGAATTCACATGTCCCAGCAACACAGAACACAGGTGATTGAGACAGATACACCACTTTACAGATAAATTGTAGGATGAAATACATTTTAAAGTCAACAAACCATTTAACATCCAATTAGCTGAAACTCAAGAATTGTCACAAAGATGACACACAGTGCTGTTCTTTTTAGCTCCTGTAAAGTTGATATCTGGGAGATTAATAATTTTCTATAGACAGTAACTTATGAGATATGACATGTTATAAACATGGATATTATAATCTTACATTAAAGTACATAAACAAAAATCCCATTCTGTATACAATGTTGATGTATTGATAATTTGTCAAACCCTTAATATTTATTTGTCAAACAACTTGTGTAACTCCAATGTAGCCTGAGCCCCTGAATGTATCAGATGTAATCATACAGTATTTACACATTTATAGTGTAAATCATGTTTGAAGGAGAATTACCTGCTTGGAGACATGGACTGTTTCACAGAGGATGCACTTTCTGTCTCTCGCCATCTTGAACACAAGCGGAAATCAGCCCATTACTGTTAATAGAAAGAATATAATGAACTGAAAGGACTCACCAATCACAGCTTACAAAAGGGCAAAACAATAAAGTTTTGCAAAACCATCCTGAATTATAAATATATGTGATGTGGTGACTGTGGTTCAACTTAATTTGGATATTGTGACCTTCAAAATGTACTCATCAAACTAACAAAGTAGAGGTAGCTCAAGGCTAATATTCTCTACACACATAGCTATTCAACAACATGCCTCGGTACCACAGCCCAAATGCCAGCACGGCGCACAGAGTTCAATCTAGATACTGGTCTAATTCCAGTCTGCTGATTGAGCAACTCCGTGGCCAGGAGGCAGCAGAGCCATGGCAGCATCATGGCTATGTCTGGACTTTAACATTCACAAACAGGGGTGGGAAACTAACGCCAGCCACAAGTCAAAGTGTGGTGAAGTTACGCCTGTGGCTGTTAGCTCTTTTTACACTAACATCACCTTCTCAAGATGCAACTGACCATGTGGGGACCCTGTTCTATTCTAAAACCATACTGGTTTAACATTTGAGGGTTACAAGTTCAGAGAAAAGTTTGAACTCAAACTGTATTCCTTGTATTAGCTTTGGTGCCATCTAAAACAAAACCGTATCAAAAAAAAAACTATAAGAAAATATTTTTTGGGAATTTAACTGTTGCAATCTGAAGTTAGAAAAAGAAGAATCACATTTGTACAACCAGCAAAGTTTTGGTTCAAGTGCAGGATGACTTGAAATCACTTCATAAAGAGGAACGATATCTGGTCACTCTGAAAGAAGCTCCAGTAATTAATGGATGTTTTTGCCACACAAGCAACAATCTAATTGGAACTTTAAGAGAACATAAAGTCATTAAATTGTGCTTTTCTAACTCAAATGCATAAAAATATACAAAAGCTGGCACTCAAACCTTTCTACAGCCAACACCCAACAAGGCTCTGATGGGTATATTGTTTGGCAAAGAACAAGAAAAGAGGTGAAACACTTGGCCTGGTAGAAAATAATCAAAATGCTATTATGATTAAGATTGACATTTCGGCAAGACTGGCCATCATTGGGTAACCCCCCCCAACAAAACTCAGGATTCTTGTATATACTGTAAGTGTGTATGAAGATAAACTTGGGTTTTGAGTCTAACTGATGAAAGCTAACCAAAATTTCTTCACATGGCTTCTCCTTATAATCTAAGTGCAGTGCCTTGTTCTCATCTGTCTAAGCACAAACTTTCTTACCTTTACAATATTGAGTGACTAATAAGTCAAACAGCAAAGTTTATGGAAGACCATGGTTAAGGTCTGGAGACCATGTGGTCCCCATTAGTTAGGCATATATTCTGTTTATGACATCATGAAATGCTTTATAATACATGAATCACCATCTTTTTTCACTCCTAAAGCATCAGAGGGCAACTATTTATAATAATAGTACGATCCATGGGTCATGTTCCATTAGCCACTGAATCTCTAGGGGGCAGCAGGATACCAAATCAATTTCCAAGGACTGATCTTAACTACTAGGTTCACCCTCTAGTAAAAAACCCAAAACATATTTACATATTTATTTATTTACAATTTAGACAAACCTCATGCATAAAGTAAAAGAGACGATCGCCTGAAGTTAAACGGAGTGGAGAGACCACCACAAAATGTAACGTTAAGTTAATTAGCATTGATTTGTGCAGAATCAGAAAGAGACAATAAAAGCACTTTAACAAAAGCAGATCGTTAAGTTAGAGTTAGAGTTGCAGAACATTTGAACATATGTATTACAGTTAAAAACTACTACAAAGTAACGTTAACTAACTTAGGTCACTTAGCAAAGGGTTGGATCCTTGATTGTTGTTAGCCTAGCTGTAGATAGCTGTGGCTGAATTATATTAGGAATGCAGATATCTTCATAATAATGGAGTCGAAAAGCAAACACAAAGATCTGCAAACTTACGAACCATGACTCCAAACAGAAATAGCGTTAACCTGAACTGTTAAGTAAAAGCTATAGCCTTGTTAGCTATTAGTAGGTTAGCAGGCTAGCAACAGCATGCTAACCAGCGACACCAACGCTAACGTTAAACCAGTAAGGTTAACGTAGTTCTATAATTTACTAATTATAACAGCGTGAGAGAGTACAGCTAAGATAGCACAATGACTGTATACGTTTAAAATACTGACATATGACTGTTGGCTACCTTTATAACATCCAAAAATGTGTGGGACTACTGCATTTTCTCATCCACCGCTGAAGCTAACAACAACATCCTGCTTCTCGCCCCCAAACGGAACTACAATCCAGGATGCGTTCACGAACATCGCTGTTCAGGAAAACCGCACACCGGGTTCAATCTTAGATGAAATGTTTAACATAATTGTGCACTTTTTATATTTATATATATATATAATTGTCACACAAGTAACATGAAGGTAGAGAATTATACTTTTGGATCAGTTTTATTGTTATAATCTTCATTTATACACAGACAAATCCACATTTAACGTTACTGCACTCAAATCTAACTGTGTACTTTTCTGGCTGCATTTTAGTTGTATATTGTTCAAGAAAAGGATAATTATAACAATAAAACAATACGGAGTTTGTTAAAGGTCACAGTTAATTTATCTATACATTCTATCAAGGACGTCAGGTTGTGTTGAAAAGTGGTGGGGACATAAGGGCTCAGATTAGCGGTGTGATACACTATGTTGAAGAAGTATTCAATGCTGAAATCTGAGTGGAGGTTCTGACTTTAAGCATTAAACACTTAATATCCTGCATTCTGGAGACATTTTCTGCACCATTTTATGGTGGATATGTCTTTATTTATGTAAAGGGAAACACAAAGTTCAGGTGGCAGGTGACAATTCAAAATATGAAAATATAACAGAATATAATGCAGTAAGTTTGTTTTTTTTATCTTAAGACCTTTTTTTTTTTTTTTGAAAAATGCAGATTTGTTTTTTCTATATTTATATTGCATTGCATGTTTAGTTATTGGGCAAATACACCTATCTCAAATAATTTTAATTTGTTACCTTTTCTTTTTGAAAGCTATTTTTTCAAAATATTATATCAAATGCTTTCAGAAAGTGATGGGGACAAATTCAGCCATTTCAAATAAAGTGGTGGGGATATGTCCACAGCATCCCCAGTGTAAATGAGTAGTCTATACATTCAAAGTCAAAGTGGGCCGCGGCAGCCAAGATCTTCAACACAAACTGTAAGATTCAAGCATAAAAATATTTCTTTATTTTCCAAAATCTCTAAAAACATATTGTGTGGGATACAATATTGAATGACAACAAAATTAAGACAATTCAAGTAAAATTTAACAACAATTTGTTACATTATGTTAAAATCTAACAAAACCAACAGCAGTCAAAGTTGGGGCAGGACAGATTTACCTTACAAAATAAACAGAAAATCATTCTGATAGAAGAAAAGTAGTTCATGGCAATCCCTTTAGAGTTATCAACACACTTGTAATACTTTGTGACATGAATGTGATATTTTCGTTAAAAATGTTGGACACAAAGATAAAATCTATAAAATATTCCCTTTAGAAAAATCTCATAGGAGAAATAATCCAAAATCCTAAATTCACATTTTCTCAGTTTTACACCTGAAACAGCCATATGTTTAAGTATCCTTTCAAAAGCTCTCAGACCACAAAAAACATTTTAAGTATCAGCTTTCAGCAACATTTTCTTTTATGTGTGTACAAAAACTGCATTTCCAGGAATATTTAAGAAAACATTTATGAGATGCCTCTTATTTTGAAATGCAACAACAACTAAAAAATCTTGTTGAACTGGCCATTTTTGATGATTAATCTTAGAAGTATTATTCACTAAGAGCAGACACTCTCTGTCTGTTACATTAGGGATAAACATTCCTTAGTGTTGATACCTATCCAGTGATTACAAAATGGTTCCAGTAGTGACCTTAGTGACCTCAAAAAACACAATCATCAAAAATAAAACTCACATCAATTACTTGGATGATTTGGATCTTTTCAGATTGTGTCAGTGCTTTTCTGCAAAGCATGTCAGTTTATTTGCTTCAGTTCTTTATTCCTCAGATGCCTCTTACGCATCTTGATTATCCACTGAATAGTGAGTTTGGCAAAATTAGCAGCCTTGAAGAGAGCCATGAAGACACCACAGAGAATGGCTACAGAGCTCCAGGGATTTGCAGTCACTATCTGTTTGGAAGCAAAGTTGTGTTACACACTGATACGGACAGAACAATTTTAATGAGGATAAAATGTCTGGGTGAACTTGCCAGTCTTATCTCTTGCATAAACGGATCCCGCCATTGAAAGACAGCAAAGAAGAGCTGATTGAGTTTCTCTGATTCAGGCCTTTTGTCATTGAATTTCACTACAGCTGACTAGAGGATCAAACATAAATGATAAAATTACAACATTTCAAAATAGACATCAAACATTATATTGAAGCATTATATGGTCTGAAGAATAGTAAAGCAATTAAAACAGTTAAAATGTTTAAAGATTTAAACATTCATGTCTTTTTTGCTTGTTACATGATACCCCTGTGTATCTAGTTGTGTCATGTTCTATTATTCTGTCGTTATATGTTGCCTGTTTTTGTTTTGGCTGAAGATTTGCTTGTGAGATGAATAATATTCAGTAAAAAACAGTCGTATTGTCTATCAGACAAGAGCATTTTTATGCTACCATGTTAACCTGTGTATGGTGATATCGAAATGTTAGTGTAGTTTAACAAGCCAGCATAGATGCTCACTCAGCATTGGAGGATATTATAACCCACTACCACGCCGTGCTCCTGACATACGGATGGCACTCAACGTGGTGGGTGTTGCGCGTGAACGCGCAAAACGGAGTGGAGGTAGTAGTCAGTACATTCTTAAAGGCCCCCTGTGTCACCTGGCTCACACATCCACCTTCTAACCTGTTTCCACTTTCCCTCATCAGCCCTGCAGTTTTTATACCAGCCCTTCTCCACCTGCTCCTTGCCAGATTGTCAATGTTGCTTGTGCCTTTGCTTTCTAGAATTCTGAACCTGCTTTATAGTTTGTGTTCCTGTGTTAGGCTGTGTTCCTTGTTCCTGTATTTTGTGTCCGTCTGCCTCCTCTGAATCCCGCAACCGGAACTATTTGCTCTCAAACCTGTATCTGTACCTGCCTTGCCTGTAAGCTTATGCATGTTCAGGCTGTTATTAAAATCACTAAACCCTTCCTTTCTGCCCCGGACTGTCTGCACTTGGATCCTTCCCCCTGTGACTGCAAGTTATATGTACACTGGTTGGACATAAATACCTCTTGCCGAAACGCGACGGCTTCATTGCTTTTCCCAAACGTCGTCACTAAAGACATCTTGACCCAGGTTCTGAATCCTCCAGAGATGGTCCACGTGGAGTAATTCCTCTCACAATCCCTCATAAACTCAGATTTATTTGCACTAGAGTCAGAAAACACAAGTAAACACTTTGACACTGCTTTTCACTTTGACATTGAAAAGCAGATGCACAAGCTATTATCAGACTGGGTTAAATCGCTTCAGATAAAACGTCATAACAGTATACTTAATTGATGTTTAAATAATATAATTACATGGAATAATTACACTCTCAGTATCCTGAGCCTCTTCCTCACAAATCCTGTACCTGTCCTGAACTACTTTAACTATCACACCAGGGATCAATACTTGTTGTTTGCAGTTACCTGTCAGTCAAGTCACTAAACTTGGCAAAAAGCATGTAAGTGATGGCGCTGAAGTCCTCTTGTGTTTCGTTATGACTGAACTGGATGAAGATCAACTCTTTGTTTCTGACATCAGATGGGCCACGGACCACCAGAGCTCTTTTCTGTTATAATGAACTTAAGAATTAGTTTAATCTTTCTTTGAAACAAAAAGTTATAATGCTTTACTCAAACTTAGATGTGTGTTTGAACAATTAATCATTTATTTTAAAAAAGGTTCTCTGAAATCACCAGATTGATTTTTTGGACTGACCTCAGTTTGATTTGTAAATGGCCCCAAGTAATTCACTTCTTCAATCACACAGTCTCCTTCTTGAGGCTTGCCTGGGTCTACTAATGGAGGGATGTAGTCATGTTGGTGATGTCTACAGCTCAACAGCTGAGCACTGCCGGGGTATAGAGCGATACCTGCACAAAGAAAACAAAACACAATTGGTAATAAGACATTATGTTTTGAGACTTACATACAGCAGAAAGCTCTTGGCTGTCTATTATGTCCAACCGCTACTCCCCAAAAACCTTCACTGTATGAATATATATATATATATATATATATATATATATATATCATAGCGCAGTTCAAGTTCATAACACCATAAACTTTTATGAGTCCCGTATGTAATGTTGTAGTAGGCAGCAGGAACAACTACAGACAAAACAAGTCAAACTGCATTAAATAAAATGTGTCTGTAATGATGCTCAGTTTATAGAGTAGTTAGATGATCTAACACACCCCCTAGTGGCCATATTGGAAGTCCACTAGTACAATTTCATCTTCACAGTTTTCAGCAAACTGTGAAATGTCGTAGTGATTTGATGACTTTAAAGTTCTGATTCATTTTACATCTACAAAGTGTTAGCTTGTTAGCTAGCCTAACTAACCATAGTATTTAGCCAGCCACAATAGGCATCATAATTTACTATAATTTTTAGCGCAAAGATTTAAGCTAACATTATTCTGAAACTGTTTAATCAAAGTATTTTAGACAATAAAAAGCAGGATGTTGAGGTTAACTCAATAAACTTGACAGGACATCTATATTTTTCTATTCTGTTTGTGTCTTTTAACAGCAGCTGTGAAAACAATACATCCATTTACTTAAGTGCTGTACTTACAATACGTACAATTTTGATATACTTCTCGGGTGTTTCCATTTTCTGCTAGTTCATACGTGTCATTCACTACAGTTTGCTTCACAGTCCCTTCCTGCAGTCTTCACACTGTCATCCCTTCTGCATTATCCTCTCTATCTGTCTACTGTATATCTCTAGCCCCAACTCCGCAGACTTTACATTCTCAAACTGCCCACCAGATGCCCCCAGACTTTCCCCCCTTTCCCCATCACCTGACTGCCCCACCCATCTACACACCTGTTTCCACTTCTCTCATCAGCCCTGCACTTACCTGGCCTCCTCCTCACCTGCAACTCATTCCCTCATCAGCTACTCACTATGTATACCAGTTCACTTCCTTTGTTCCTTGCCAGGTATTTTTCTGTGTGATCATGTCTTGGGTTCCTGTTTATAACTGGATTTTGATCTTTTCCTGTAGATTGGACTGCTGCCTGCTGCTGCTTTCCACCACAATAGCTGTAACCAACTAGCCCAGTCATGCTCTGAAAATGTCCCACAATTTACCCTCCCAACAGTATGTAATACTTTTACCAACCTGGCGGTGAAAATGAGTCAACCTCTTTGTAGTTAACAGACATGACCGGGTGGTTGAGTTTCTGCAAAAACTCAGAGATTGTCTGGTAGGCCAGGAAAACTGCCACCGCAGTCAGCAGCACGTAGATTAGGATAAGCAACACTGTGAAGAAATTCTTCAGGCATGTTTTACTGAACCTCACCGACGGAGTGCTTTCCCTGATGTCATCCTCTGTAATGAAAGAAGAAAACTGTACCATCACACTCAAGGCTTAACAGACTATCTTTATGGTAAAGTACTTAATTAAAAATGTAGCAACTATGTTAAGGCAGAATCAATCATGTTCAGCTTCTATGACCGCATTTGGACATTCATGAGATAATAAAACCCAGATCTTTAATGTTGGCCAGAGGTTGGCAGCTCATTAAAAATATATGAACTCATTGGACTGTGAGATGTGTTAAGAGTGTCCATTGACACATAGGCTCTTTACTGGTTATCACCTCCTGAGATGCTGCCGTTCAGCTCCTTGTCTGTCAGGTCTTCAGTGGCATCGTCAAAAAAGCCTGGAGACTGTGTGTCACAGTCATCATCATTTAACTGTGAGGTTAAGAAATGGACTTAGGTAAGAGTGTGGCAACAAGTGTCACAACAAAGAAAGATAATGAATGTTAATCCATTATGAATGTGCAATAGTGGAGAAAGAACACAAAACCTTGTCCTGCATTTATTAGAATTATGTAGGCTATAAAATTAGAAGCAGTAAAATGTGTTTTACTAAGGGAAGATCTAGCAACATCCTGTAACCATGTTGTCCAAACTTTAAATACTCCATCTAATGTTGGCTAATCCCTCCATAAATTATTCCTTAACCCTATTGCGCAGAATAACTACCTGGTAAGTGTAGTTGAGTAATGTAGTGCAATTAAAGGTATAAAATCTCCTACAAATGGGACTACAAGTGCCAAAACCCAAAAAAAAAAAAAGTATTTACCCTTATTCAGAACCCTCAGTAACAACTTTGTGATTCTTTAATGATAAGTCTAATTATAGGAGACAAAGTCTTCAACACACATCAATCTGTCTTTAATAACAGGCTATGTAAAGTACCACAGTCCTTAAGAGTATATCTAATTAAATCTTAATTTGCTGCTTTTCCTTTTAATTATTTACATTTATATTTAATAGTTAAGAATTTTGAACTGGTTGGTTGCACATAAAAACAATTGTGAAGCTGTCACTTTGGGCTCTGGGTAATTCTGATGGCATTTACTCACTGTTTTCTGAATTTTTACAAACCAAACAATTGATTAATGGAGAAAATAATCAGCAGATTAATCCATAATGAAAATAGTCTAGTTGCAGTCTTAAACAAAATAGTTACAAGTATAACCGCTACAGGGAACATTTTCTTTTACTTTTGACACTTTATTATACTTTTATTTTAATAACATTTTCAATGTAGGACTGTCGAAGTTTAACTTGTAACTGGATCTGAATAATTCACCACCACTAATATATTTTTACTGTATTAAAACCAGGGTGCAAAATAACTCTTTTCAAGTGAATGTTTAGATTCTACCAGCCACTCAATAGATTACCACTGTTTTCTTGGCTGGTGAATGAAGGAAATCTACCAGCCACTTGCATATTTTACAAGCATTTTGTTCATCTGATTACAATCAAATGTTACAAACACGTAGCTGTAGTCCAACAATGGATCACCTGACTGTCCAGTACTAACAATAGTAAAAACGAAAAAAGGTGTGTGGTGAGGGGGAGGGGGGGGGGGGGGGG
>NC_060160.1:6090948-6111526 GCF_021292245.1 Micropterus dolomieu | reverse complement strand
GACCCCCCCCCCCCCCCCCCCCCCCCGAAATGAAAACACTCCTATAGTGACTACAAGTTTTGTTAGAATACCCAGCGAGATTTTAAAGATTATTTTAGGGCAGCCATGTTTGGTTTTAAAAGAAACAAAGTGCAGCAGCTTATCAGGCAGACTCAAAAAAAAGCCTGGAGTCAGCTAATTTCATAGGAAGCTTATAACAGCAGCAGTCAGTTGTACAGTCACATGATATCAAGTGAGCTGTGCAGTTTTGTCAGTTACTGGACCCTTCATGTCGCGAGGAGGTAACACTTAACAGTTTGAGACGAAGACAAAAAGACAACATAATGACTGTACACACACAAAAGAGACGCACAGCAAAGTAACGCCGCCCTAACTTACCTCTTGGTATGACCGGGAGTTGTCCTTACCGATCATTCCTCTGCACTCCTTTCAAACCTATATCTCTAGTCTTCAACCGGGAACCTTTGGGATATTTGTTATAAGTCCAAAAACGTCATAAATAATAAATGCATTTTTAAGGAAATATGACCCCCATTGTCCCAGGCTTGGTGTTCCTGTTTTCCTTTCTAAAGGGAGTCGCACCAAACACCCATGACGGTGATAAAAGCCCGTCCCATGATAGTGAACGAGGCACCTACCGCCCTCGCTCCAATAGCCTTGTGTCCTTGACGTTTCCTTCCTCATCCCCATAGGTTGATCCCTAGTGCTGCCTTTAGGTGCTGCTGGTATGTCTACAATCCAAGCTCAAAGGTCAGAGAGCCAAATAGTGAATTGGACGCAAATACCAAGTGGTGGAGGGAGTATGCCTTTACTTACCACACTGCAAAATACTTTACAGGTAAAAATCCTGCATTGAAAATGTTGTAAAAGTAAATTAATAAAAGTAATTACCCAGCTGCCTGATATACTAGCCTTCATCATTACATGATTATTAATCATGCATTCATGTAAAAGCAGGATTTTACTGTTTACTGACATGGAGCTGATTTGAACTATTTTGTATAGTACAGCAACTAATGATTATTTTAAATATAGACTATTATTTTCTCCATTAATTGATTGTTTAGTTTGTAAAAATTCTGAAAATAGTGACAAATGTCACAATTATGTATGGAGCGCAAAGTGACACTGCTTGTTTTATCGAACCAATAGTACAAAATTTGAAATTATTACAAATAAATGTAAATAATTAATAGAAAAAGCAGCAAATCCCCATGGGTGAAGCTGCAACCATGACATGATATAAACCATTATAGAGATTAAGTCTACTTGATTAATCAACTAATGGTTTCAGTTATACTTGAGTTAAACAAAACATATTTTCAATTTTATTTAAGTAGCTTTTGTCATTTGTCTGATGCAATTAGGTCATTTTCACCAATGCTGTCTCTGTGATGAACTCTAAATCCTGACTTAAATTCCTCAAATAAACTGTTGTTATGTAGAAAGTCACGAAGGATTGGCGACTGCTTTCTCAAGAGAGAAAGGGAAGGTTAAATATAGGTCTGCAGTTGGTTAAAACCCTTTGATCAAGAGTTTTTAAGAAGAGATTTAATTACAGCTACTTTAAAGGACTGTGGCACATTGATCATGTCTAGTAAATAAGTGCTAACTGAGGGTAAAACATCTTTAAGTAGCTTAGTTGGGAGTCTAAGAGGCTTAGATGAAGAAATCATTGAAATTAGTTGGTGAAGATCGATGGGAGAAAAGCAGTCTAAGAATGTTCACAGCTGTTTCTAAAGTTCCTAAGTTGTGAGATAAATCGAGGGCAGAAGGTGATTTTGTGACACCTTCACAATGCTTGTTTTGTCCAACCAAACAGTCAAAACCTCAATGATTTTTTTTGCATGAAATATTATCAAAGAATTATCAAAATACTTTTCAATACATTTTGAGTCAATTGATCATTGATGTTTTTTTGGAAAGGTTTTTCATTATAACTACTTTCTATGAAATTGGATGGATATTGAAATTAACTTCGGCACATAAAACCAAAACTATATTTGGGGACAATCTGCCATTTCATTTTTTATATAGACTGACTTCCTAAAGTTTCAGTAAAGTATTTTCGTCAGTGGTACCTTTTCATCTAATTCTCTGCAAGAAAGGGAATAAGCATATTTCCCAAAATATCAAACCATTCCTTTAAAAGTGAAGCAAGGAAGTTTATTCTTGACCTGGAAAACACTAATTTGACAAAACTATTCCAAATTATACAGGTACTAGCGAACGGTGCTTTCATGCAGGACACCTTTTGTTTTTTTGTTATTGTTTCACACTTAAGAGTGATTGTTTATGTCACTGACTTTCAAAAAATGCTCCTCCATAAATGTACACATCGCGCTTAAAATGTATGAGAATTGTTGCCGAGCATAATCTCTCATATTTCCGACGGCTTTAAACGCAGCTAAACCCCCATATAACAGCGGCAGGGAAGTGGATGAGAAAGTTTCCGCATCACACACGTCCAAATAACGATCCTACCATGGTAACAGCACGGATTTGTGTCCTGGTTGTCGTCCTTACTGCGACTTTAGCAAAAAACGTTATAGTAAAATATAAACCTGGCACCAAACCTGTCCGGTTATTCACTGAGGAGGAGCTGAAGAGATACGACGGCAGCGAGGTAAACTTTATCTGTAACATATAAATGTGTGTGTTTGTGTTTGTGTGTTCATCCATGTGATAACGAATTTGTTTTTTCCCTCCCTGTTTTAGGAGGGACATCCTATTTACATGGCAGTTAAAGGAGTGGTGTTTGATGTCACCAATGGTAAAGGTAGGCTATAGGCCTATAAATCCCACCATTCAACCCCTGGAAATTAGGCTATAATGAGTTACAAGGTTAAAACGCTTCATTCATACAAACAAAACCGTGAAATGAAAATAAAATGTATGCTTTTAAGTCTCTAATCTAAACTCAGACCAGGTATTCACCCCAATCAACTGATTGTGCTGTTGCATTCAATAAACTATTTTGAATTGATATTTTGTGTTACTTATTGCAGAGTTTTATGGAAAAGATGCACCATACAATGCCTTGGTTGGTAAGGACTCAACTCGGGCTGTGGCTAAGATGTCCCTGGACCCAGCAGACCTGACACCAGATACTGTAAGTTTTAGTGTGAACACCTGCAAGCTATTTTTTTTGCCCTGACACTATTTCATCAATTGTCTGGAGTGCAGTTTTTCCCACAGGTTGAGAATATATTTGTCATAGTTGACTCCCATGGATGGGGAGTACTGACATTTTACACCTGAGTGTCAGATGCTACACAATTATACTGAAACTTTAGAGTTTCGTATGAATGCACCATACTTGCAACCTTTCATTCTGCACTTACATCAGTATTTTTACACACTGTACACCTTTGAAAGTAAGAAATAATAAACACAATACAAAATAATCTACAGTATTTGGGTGGAGAGCCTAAAAACATTCAGCATATCAGAAAAACTGGGACTGGACATGTAAAAGAAAATTCCTGCAATACATTAATCACTAAAGGCCATAAATAGATGTAATTTCCTCTGTGTTCCTCTTCTAACCTATTTATATTTTTACACCAAGATGCACCTGAATTTAGGGGTTAATATTTATTATTACAGGATCTCCGAGGGACTTTAAAGTTCCACTTACTGATATTTTAATAATGTATGTGTTTGAAGATTGCTTTGTCTGACTTTCTTGTTGTAAGTGTGTTGTGCCCCTAAAATATCTTGTTGAGTGTATTATAGTTCACTTATTCAAGAAGTCTTGTTGAGATCGAAATCTCTTTTGCAAGAAAGACCTTAGAGCAAAATACATATTTGCAGCAAAGGGCCGCGGGCTGGACTCAAACCCGGGCTGCTGTGATAAGGACTTCCTTTTAATCCCCCAAATAGATCCTGAATTTAATAACCAACTCAAATGTGTGGAGGAAATAGCATACCTGAAAGCAACCTGCCATTTAAGTTCCTGGTTATGTCCTTTTGAGAAACAATGATTTATTGGTAAAAACTAATATGTTTCAACACTTTTGCACTTGGATTTTTGCTAACAAATTAGTAATAATGTGGTTTTCACTACTGCAAGCATTAGAAGACTTTATTCCTTTCCAGACACACAGTAAAGTGCAACATTTTGACTTTTGTTGGATTAAATATTAAGATAAAGTTAAATTGTTTATATAGCCCAAAATCATGAATGATAAAATTACCTCAAAGGGTTTTGTAAATCTGTACAATATATGACGGCACAAGTGTTAATAAAAGCTCTTTTTCTCCATCTTTGCATCTACAGGCGGGCCTCACTGATGAGCAGCTGAAGTCTCTGGAGAGCATATTTGAAGACACGTACAAAAAAAAGTATCCCATTGTGGGTTACACAGCATCACGCATCCTCACCGAGGATGGAAGTCCCAACAAAGACTTCAAACCAGAGGATCAGCCTAATTTTCAAATCAAAGATGAGTTTTAATCTCATTTACCTTTTTGTAAAATGTAGTTGTGAGAAAGTCTTGTTATGGAGGACTTTGTTAGCTTTTTGAATTCTTTCTCTTTACTTGACCAGAATCAGAACCTAATTTATTTGAACTAAGCTTCACATGCTTCTTTATTATATGACATAGCTTTAATGTACCTTTTTTATGTCATGAGTAGAAGAAGTCTGTTTTGATAAACTTCAGGGAATGGAGAATAAAATGATGTAGATTTTTAACACACTACACTTGTGTATCATATTTGACCACGACTGGCTTCCAAACTAGTTGTGATGACACGTGAAACTCAGATTTAAGGTGAGCAAAGAAACTTTCAAAAATGAAGTAATAATAAGTAAACATACATTTTTGAATGGAGGGGGACTTTAATTGTTTTTTTGTTTTTTTTACCTCTAGCCTCTACATACAGTTGCAGTGCATTATATGTGGTTACCGTGAGCCTTTGTCAGAGCAATAAGAACAAATAAACTTAATGAACACAGGAACATTATTAGATTTCACAGAAAGCCATACATGTCAAATTAAATGCCATTTAGCGATTAAGAAAGGGGAGAGTGAGCTGACAGACCAGATAACTAGCTAAACATCAGCACTCACATTTCCTTGAATGTGATTTTTGTAGGATTCTAACAGTCTTTCTCATCATTGATCGTGAAGAATGGCTTAATCGTTCAGTCTGTACAATATCACAAAATTGCCCAGCGCAGTTTCCCTTAACTCGGTAATGTCTACAGATCTCTGTCTCTATTTGTCCAAACCCCAACGTATTCTATATACAGTGATTTAAAGGGAAGAAAAGTAGAAAAATGGCACATATGAGAAGCTGGAGCCATAAAATATCAGGCCTTGAGTCTTTCTAAACAACTTTTTATTATTATCAAAATTGTTGCCAATTAATTTTCGGTTTACTGAATCTTCTATTAATTGTTATAGCGCTAGATTTTAGTATAAAATGTAGGCATTAAATGCATTATCCACTAGAGTATGTATGTATGTATGTATGTATGAAATTAAAAAACACTGAATTTTTACATGATTATAATCAGTTCATTTGTTTTGTGCCTGATTTTGTTGTTGTACAATTATCATTAAAGTCTGTAAATCTCAAGCTTCTTAGAGTTTGCTTCACTTGACTTTTACCACAAGAACATGGTACATGGATGTTATCTTGATATGGTCTCTTTATGACAGCCCACGACTCACTCATGTCACCTCAACAAACAGGCAACATAAATAGTATGTCCGAACCTATATAGCTTCACATGCTCTGATCAAAGGTCACAGCAGTTTAGGTGCTGAGACAGGGAATTGTCTTTGGGTGGAGCTGTGTGTCTTGCCCTGCCAGGTGGTCACGGCGGAGGTAAGTCTGTCAGTTTGTGTGATAGTAACCAAGTTGAACCTCCTACGTCACTGTGAGTGATCTACAGCCGAGTTCAAAGGACACAAGCCCTGCCCTTGAGTCTGCCAGCGAGAGCTGAGCTGCGTTCTTTATCAGGTGGAGGTTCTGCTCGGAGCCGGTCACTGCAGACTCGGTCAGCCTCGGGAACACATTCTTCTGCTGGAGCTCACCTACCAACTGGAGCCAAGATGCCCAAAACAGTAAGACTTTTCTAGACAAGATAATTAAATGCGTCACTGACATGTCTCTTCCTGGTCCAAGTTTGAAAGAGGGGGAGGGTGGGTTTATAGATCCACCTATAATGGTTGTTGAAATATTTATCCCTATATACTTTTGGAGAAAGAGCATTGAGAATAAATCAAATTTAACCGTAAATCATGTATGTTTTAGTCACATGTTTTTTCTGTGTTCGAGCTTGTGACTTATTTCTAAGAGACATCTATCCTTCTTGGCATTTACTCATTAACCAAATGTAGAGTTTGACCCATGCTGCACACATTCCTAGCCGAAAGAAAGGCTACTAAAATGCTACTTCATGGCTAAAGCTGGGGTGACTGGAGTGGTTTGTAAATGTCAAGAGGTGTCAGCATAATCAGGTTTCCATCCCAAACAAAAGAAACCACAATGTTTTATTTGCTTTAAGTCCTAAATGCACTCAGCTAGAGTTGCTTAAGTATTTAGCATCAGTCAGAAGGAAAACTGATAAGAAAGGCCGGCCTGTGCATTACGTCTGCAACTCTGTGCTTATATTGACACTCCAAGGAGAAAGCCTTTTATTAAGAGGTCATGCTGACATCTGCCTCAACTTGATTGACATTCAACTAACTTGACATCAAACTAATTTCTGAGTGTTGGTAGCAGGTATTGCTTGTGTTCTGGAAAATACTGAAAACATGATTTAAGAGTTGACGGGCTTAGCTTTTAAAAGTTAAATAGGAAAGTGAGAGTTTTGTGGATTCCAAAAAATACAATCAAAGTATAAACAATTCAAAAACCCCTCCGAAGTCTAATGCAGCAACATACTGATTGCTGCTTGCATTATGGTGATTTTCACAGTCAATGATTTGAGAAAAGGATGGGCCAATGTAGCCAGCAGGAATGCATCAGTTAAGAAGCTATCTTACGCATGTCATCATGGAAGTGGAAACAGTTGAGAAACATATTAGAGATTTGATAAATAAATGTTCCAGCTTTCCAGGTTTATCTTTATGACACCCGGGGTGTGCTCTAATGTAACTTCATAAAATGATTGTGTAACTACTACAAGCCCAACCTGGCCTGCAGGCCGAAATCATGCAGTATGTTAAGCTTTTTTGGAAAAAACTAAGAATAGCCTTTTTCTTTCTTGTGGGAAAAGCATTCTAGAAAGACTTGAAAGTCAGATTTATTTGTTAGTTTAATTGCCTCTTGTTATAAAAACCTTACTAACAATAGCAAAGTCTGAAGGCAACTTGGCATGCAGTGAGTATTTTGATATTTAATCTTCGTATGTGCAACCTTGTCGCACCTCGCAAGGGCAGTCCAAAGTCTAATGAGATAGTGAGCAATTATAGTTTATGAACAATCCACTTCACAGCTCCACATTAAATACATCCTTTACACAACTGAATATATTATTTATGATTTTTACGATAAAAGAAGTTGCGTTTTATAATTTAACCATCAAAATCAAAATTTCCCAAATTAAGATGCAATATTTCTATAAAATGAAAGATGTGATCTTACAGAAACATGCACAAGTATGAGAAATGCAGGACTGATGGATTCAGATTTATATCAGGGAGAACTGCTAAATGCTCGGGCCGAATGGAAATAGGAGGGTTTATGTGTGTAGAAAAAGAAAAACTTTAGTCATCATATGACTAAATTACCTTTTTGCTGCAGGTCAATGTTCGCGTCACCACTATGGACGCAGAGCTGGAGTTTTCATTCCACCCCAACACCACAGGGAAGCAGCTTTTTGACCAGGTTTGTATGTTACAGTATGAAAAGCACAAGAAGCGTGTATGTGAGGATCATAGTTGTCCTAGCTGGGACCTTGGGAACTCCAATCTTTCATCTGATAAAGTTCTATTCATGGCTAACCATGACCCTATCTGATGCTGTTGTATGCAGTGGTGGAAGAAGTATTCAGATATTTTAGTGAAAGTAGCAATACAGCAGCGTACAGATACTTCATTACTTAAAGTAAAAGCACTCGCACTTAAAGTATTAGCAGTATTTGTATGCAGACAAATGGCCCCTGTTAATATATTATTGGATCATTGTTACTGCCGAATTAATATGAATGTAGCATTTATTGTTGTAGTTGGTCAAGCAATTTTGTGTAGTTTAATCCATAACAGTGTGTCTTTTATAAGCTGATCATATGTTTTGAATGTAAAATCTTCATCAGCAAAGTAAGTGGAGTAAAAAATGTAATATTTCCCTCTCAAATATCGTGAAATATGTATAAACTACCATCAAATTAAAGCGTTAAATAAAGTTTATGTACCTCGAAATTGTACAGAACTTGAGTAAATGTACTTAGTTACTTTCCATAACATTTCCAAATTATATCAAAGAGCATTTTTTTCAGAGTTGTAGCATTCCCAGCTATTTCCAGACACTCCCAGTACTTGAATTATTTATTGATTATACTTTATCTAAATGTATCCTGTTGGTAAAATCAGATTGTATCATAGCAAAGTGGAAACAAGTTAAATAAAATGCAATTTATCTGTAGAAAATGTACAGTGCACGCAGCTAATTACACATTTCCTTTGTCAAGCCAAAACCGCAAAACTCCAGTCATGCTGACTTTTAAACGGTCAAAGTCATGTTTTTAAATTACGGATGGTTTTGTGTCCCTTCTCCTTTGTTAGAAAAACTCAAAAATGCACCATTTTCCCTGGAGCCTGCTGTAGCGTGTATAATTACCTAAACCTTTGTACTTGACAGGAAGTCAGCTCAGTGATTAAGTATATTCACTACCCCAGATACTGTTAGTTGTTTAGAGAGACTGGTGCACACTAGTGTATCTATAGTTTTTGCATAATCCTGCTTTGTGCTGCAAATGACAGCTTGTCCAGTGGTTGTTTCTTCATGGCCAGACAATTACAAGTGTGACAAATAAAGTAAATTAAGGAAGAAATGAAGGAGAGGATGTGGAGGTCCTCGGTCATCGTGTCTTGGTTCCTCTCTGTGTCTCAGGTTGCCAGGACCATTGGACTACGTGAGATTTGGTACTTCGGGCTGCAGTTTGTTGACGCCAAAGGGTTCATCACATGGCTGAGCTTCGAAAAGAAGGTTAATCTGTGCTTTTAGATGAGTGTGATGCAAACTGACACATTGTTTTGTTCTTGTTCATCATCCTGCTCTTTTAACCTGATACCTACTCCAATGTACCTTGAAGGATTTGATCTTACACTGTTTATACTCTACTCTGTCCTTCTCTTCTTATCTGTACCATATTCTACTTCACACTATTTTACTGTAATGTATACTTTAACTTTATTTTATTTGCTGATCCACTCTTCTTAACACTATCCTGATATAAATGAACAAACTTAAGCTTACTTTATTCCTTTAACTAAACTCTGTTTTAAATTAACTCAATTCCACTCTGTCCTACTCTTCTGCCTTCTACTTAACTGGATTCTCTTTTACTTTACTCTACTGCAATGTTTTAAAAAGCAAAGTAGTTATTTGACAACATTACTTATATAAAAAGTAAATGTTATAATTTGTCTCCATACAAAACATAATCCTGGAATTGTTCATGTTCAGGTTTGGCTTCTTTTTTCACTAGTTTTGGTCAAGTTAGCATTTGTACTACTACTACTTGGAGTGATAGAGGCTGGCATTTCAGCCATTTTTAAAAATGATTTTCAGCTATCTATCTCAGCCTTCTTGCTTGCGTCCTAAGTGTTTTATTTTATTTATTTTTTACAAACTATCAAGCTTCAGCATGTGATGTCAGGATGGTGGGATGTGTGCCATGGGCAGCCAGTTTGTCGTAGCTGATAGTGGATATTATGAACATAAATATATTAAACATAGATGCACCAATTTGCTTCTTTTTCCCCTAAACACAAATATGTGGATATACATATATACTTCAGCTACTCTGCAATCTTTCCTGGAACCTCCTATCAACACTTGCAAGTTGACCATGGTCAGGAAGATCTTTTTTCTAACTCGATGTATATTGGCTCCTACTGGTTTGAATACTACTCTAATATATTCTAATACAAGTTAAAAAACTTTGTCTTACTCTGTCCTGTCAAAACTTTCCTAATTAAATACTCTATCCTGCTCCTCTCTACCTAACTGCACCGTGTTCTATATTAAACCCCTCTGTACTATATTCTAGGGTATATTATACTCTCTTTTCTTCTGTACTAGGCCATATTACTAATCATAGGTGTCACATACACTGGAGACCACATTTTGAAATTGCTGATTTGGTCCCCATCACTTTTTTAAAGCATAATTTGTTTTTAAAAAACGTGCTAATATATTGCTTGGCATTAAATAACAAATGAAAATTCTTTGAGAAAGGTTTATTTGCACATTAAGAAAACATGCAATGCAATTAAAATAGAAATAGATAATAATAGATAAAATAGAAGAAACAGATGTTCATTTTCCAAAAAAAGTAACTTAACCTTAAAAAAAACAAGCTACTGATTATAAAATGCCCCAAAGACGTGCATGCATCCATCAGTAACTTTAACAACTTCTTAACACAGTTTCTTTTTGGCTAAGTTTTCCGTTCTCTCCCTTTGAACATGACAAAAGAGGAGGAAAGACTAAATCATGTCTACATATGTGTTGCCTCAGCAGGGATGATATTACAGGAGAAAAGTTGATTTACAGGAGAAACAGATCTGAAAGCAACACAGAATGACTGAGAGCAGCACTGCTTTCAATTATATTATATTTATATATTTTGAAATGCACCTGCCACCTGAATTTTGTGTTTCCTATTACATAAATAAAAACATTTCCACCATAAATTGGTGCAAAAACGTTCACCAGAATGCAGGAAATGAAGTGTTTAAAGATCAAAACTTCCTGGGGGAGGTCTCTCCAGACCCCCCACTCATATATCTCAGCACTGAGGCTATCTTTAAAGCTGTTTAAGGATCTTTTCGTCTCGTTCTCGTAAACCTTATATTGCGTATCGTGATGTCTCGTCACACCCCTAATCTGAGCTACTATGTCCCCACCACTTTTCAACACAAAGTGACGCCCTTGCTACTAATACTTCATTTCAATCTACTCCGTCTACCATACCTTGTCATCATCTTTTATCATATTTTCTCTGCGGTCTTCTGCTCAGGTGATGGCCCAGGATGTGAAGAAGGAGACTCCCCTGCAGTTCAAGCTGAGGGTCAAGTTCTACCCAGAGGATGTGGCAGAGGAGCTGATCCAGGACGTCACCCGGAGGCTTTTCTTTCTGCAGGTGAAGGAGGACATTCAGGGAGATGATGTCTACTGCCCTCCAGAGACTGCTGTGCTGCTGGCCTCTTACGCCGTCCAGGCCAAGTATGGAGAGTACGACAAGTCAGTGCATCAAACAGGTTACCTGTCCTCCGAGCACCTGCTGCCCAAGAGGTGAGTGTGAGTCGGAGAATGTATGAGCTCTGTTGCAGGTGGTGGTCATTTTTCTGGTATTTTACTTCACTTGCCAGAGACCCAGGTCAACAAATACACATAGAAGAAAGAAATCCCACAGCTAAAAAAAATCAAAGGGTATATGCTCAAAACCTGGAATTAGTAGTAAATATATTAATAAAGAGGTGAGAAAATGGGTAGATAGATAGGACAAATAAAAGGTCAATAAAATGATTAAGAACAAATGAACTTGTACACAGATTACACAATACACAATTTTCTTTAAAGGGAATTAATAATTATAAATCTTTGTTATCTCCATGCCAAAAAAACTTACTGCACTGTTTTGGAAAAAGACTTAACAGGCCAAGTATTCAACAAAGGGTGAGGCAGATTAGTTGGCTATTAAGTCCTCTGGAAATGTTGCTTGTATTTAAAAGGGCGAAAAGAGTGTCTGATATGTTTATTGATTTTGTGAAGAGTATGGACGTGATAGATGATGAAGATCAGGAAGAATGCATGATCCTTAGTTTTTATTTATTTAAATCATTGATTAAATATTATTTGATCATTTATTTGAGATTTAGATATGTTCGATTAGGAAATGTATGGACACAATGTTAGCATGTATGAGCGGATCAGTGCCAACTACAACAGAAGTTCTTAACCTTTTTCGCTTGCAACCCCTTAATAATATAAAATAAAGCTATGTCCACTAGTGACCCATGATCAACGCTTGCAAATTACAGTGGGTCATGACCAAGTCAGCCAAGGAATGCTTTCTTACCCTTTTTTATTTTATAAGATCATTTTTAGAGGCCTAAACTTTTACAGATCTACATGAAAAAAACAAAGATTAGAGGAACATCTTTAGAAAATAGATATTACTCGTGGTGGTATAAGCTATTTCTCATCTTGTGTGACCCCTCAAAATCATGTTCAATGCCAACACAGCGCTCTTGAGCAAGACACAAAAGCCTAAACCAGTTTAATCAGGCATTAAAAAGATCAGTGATATTTGGATAAGGAAAAAACTAAACAGCAGATCTCTCTGAGGACAGTGCCTGTGTGTATCAAGAAAGGATACTTGCCATAAATTGAAAACTACAACAATCTGACTCCTGTTAAACTGGCAATCATTTAATCAAATTGCTTCCTCAGTGACTAAATTATGAACCCGTTGAATGTCCTATTACGTACTCACAAATGGCAACATAAGATATAACGGTTAGGAAAGAAACTACAATGCAGCATGTGTTTGATTAGCTCTGTAGGTATACAAAGACTGTTTACATTTTCACCAGTGGGTTGTTGATAACTCGTCTCTCCCCTCAGAGTGCTGGAGCAACATAAGCTGTCCAAGGAGCAGTGGGAAGAGAGAATCCAGGTTTGGCACAGGGAGCACAGATCAATGCTGAAGTAAGAGATAAATACTTTGATGTGTATTACTTTTTATGGTAGAAATTACACAATCTTCTTCTTATAAGTGAAAAGTACAACACGCCCTTACTCAATTCAATGCGCTCATTGGTTTTGCGGCTACAGCCTTGCTTAGTCTGGAATGACCTGTAGCTGTGTTTGCTAACTTTAGATAGATATTGCTGTATTTGGATCAGTTTACTGACTTTAGGACTCCTTTTTTCTTCTTCTTCGTCTTCTTCTTTTTTCTTCTTCTTCGTCTTCTTTTTTCTATTTTCACAGATAAACATTAATTTGATTTCATCTAAAGTAAAGTAAAACAAACACAAGTCATTGTGACATTATCCTGTAATTGTCACTGACCACATGAACGGCAGATGCACAAAAGTGTTTATATAATTTTTTTTATTGTTTATAACAAAATGCATTTATTGTGTAAATTTTCATTTGCCGTTCCCAGGGGAGGCAAACAGTGATGTGCAGGCTGAATAAATCTAACAATAACAGACAATGTGGTGAATTAACAAATTGCAAGTTGAAATTCAGTATTACTACTACTACAGTATCTACTTACTGAATGTGAATCTTTGTGAATCCCTTAATTGATCCATTTAAGGTTGAGCTTTAGACATTTGTAAATATCAAAAGATTCAGATTTAACAGCTAAAATTTAAAGACAGGCATGCAGAAATCTAAAAGGTGTGTTTATTTTTTTCTGTTTAACTAAAGCATTACATACAATTCAAGTGTTGTAAATCAAAAGAGATAAAGCTTTAGCAATACATTTCTTAACAAACGTGTGTATTTTACCAACTTTGAACTAGTTCCAGATGGAGCTGGCTATGGGAAATTATAACATCACAAACTGTAAGATAAATTGTGTTCATGCAGTTTGTGTATCTGTGTGTATTCCATGTTTCCATCTGGCTACAGTCTAACCGTCTGTTTAACCTGAACAGGGAAGAGGCCATGATTGAGTACCTGAAGATTGCTCAGGACCTGGAAATGTACGGCATCAACTACTTTGAGATCAAGAACAAGAAGGGCACAGACCTGTGGTTGGGAGTCGACGCTCTGGGACTGAACATCTATGAGAAGCAGGACAGGTAAGTGTATCATTGCCTTCAATCACTGTTCATGCAGTACACTACTTAATTACTGTCTCTCCTAACATCATAGCGTATATTCTATCAAAGCACGCACTAATTTGATGACATATAGTTGTAGACGGGAGGGCAACACATGAGCAGTCATTGACCTCTGCTACCTTCCCTTCCAGTCGGTCAAGTTTAAAATAACATGTTTGACCGCATGGCTGCTGTTTTGAAGAGGTCATTGACTGAATTCTTTTGATTTTACCACAACATGAACACACAAGGTCTCACTGGCTCTGATACCACATGTGTGTTGAGTGACTGTCAAAGTGTGAATATAATTTTTTTTAAACATGCTGTTGAATTTGTCTGATCACCCCTTTTTTTCTCCATTCTGCAGGCTGTCTCCAAAGATTGGATTTCCCTGGAGTGAAATTAGAAACATTTCTTTCAGTGATAAGAAATTCATCATCAAGCCCATAGATAAGAAAGCTAATGTAAATACTTTAAGCTCAGTAGCATCTCAATTGTATGTAAATGTGTAAAGATAAGATGGATGGGACGCAGACTTGCAGCACCAAGCGGCATTAACGTGGTATAGTTTTACAGGAATAATGGGATTAAAGTTGTTTATATGAAAATGCAGATGTGCAAACAATGATTTAGTAGAATTTGTATGCTCCTTTTTAGGGTGAGTAGTATTTAAACATTTGTGCAAAGATAACAGATGAAAACTATTAATTTGGCTAACTCTGACACACTTAAAGTAACTTTTATCTATGTGGATAAATAAAAAATACATACCATATTTACATAATACTAACAAAATAATGACTTTGGTGAACAACATATCCTTGAACATAAACTTTGAGAAAGCTTCAAAAATTTGGATTAAAAAATTGGTCAAACTTTGTATTTGCCTAAGAAGCTCAGTGCTTTTTCAAAATGTATGAAACCAAACCCAACTGTCCCTTACTTGATGTTTTCTTTTTTGTTTTTCTTTCCAAGGATTTCATATTCTACGCCCCACGACTGCGAGTCAACAAGCGCATCCTGCAGCTCTGCATGGGCAACCATGAGCTGTACATGCGCCGCCGCAAGACTGACTCCATAGAGGTTCAGCAGATGAAGGCCCAGGCCAAAGAGGAGAGGCTGCAGAAAAAGATGGAGAGGTAGGGGAAGGGTTATCAAATTTAAACGGAATACTAATCAAGTTAAAAAAGTCCCATGTTTTAGTTTAAAGATCTAAGACAGATGTATCATCAGTCTTTCATTGATGTGTTCTGCAGGGATCAGCTGGAGAGTGAGAAGAAGAAGAGGGAGGCCATGGAGAAAGAGAAGGAGAACATGGAGAGAGAAAAGCAGGAGCTGATGATGAAGCTCCAACAGTTTGAAGAGACAACCAAGAGAGCAGAGAGAGGTGAGACAAACACTTTACATAACTCTGACTGAATTTGGTATTCTCCTTATTACAGACCACATTGGTCAAATTATGCTTCAGAACATACAACTCTGGAAAACATACAGTAAGTCAACAGTGTAATTTATGTTGTGTTGTATTTTAGATTTCAAACTTTGGCGTTACTGCCCTCTTCTGTTTATTTTCTTGAAATACATATAACAAGTGAAAGTTCAGAGAGTTACTTTTGTAATTTATGACATGTTTGTATTTCCTTGCAAGTACTCAAGCTCGTAATCACAATACTTTGACTTTGTGGCGGTCAGAAATGAACAGTGCTGTCAAGTCTTTTAAAGTTCCCTAGATCTGCAAAAAAGTGTTTCTAAACACTTTTTGTTGTTAAGTATGATTGTGGCTGATAAAACAAGGGAGAATACACGTTCCTGCACTAGAAAATTGTGGCAACACGCAGCCAGCAGACAAAGAAAATGCTCTTTCTACAAACGGGCTGCAAGATGGATATGATATGCCCAAAGTCAGTTGTTCCAAACCTGGGTGTCCCAAAAAGGCGCTCCTTCAATCTAAAAGGGTCCTCAGATTAAATAAAGAGGAAAAATATTTTTGTTAATAAAAAATATGGGGTTTTTTTCTGAATTTTTGATCAATTTTGGGATTCTTTTGTGAAATACTGCACAGTTTATGTCTTTAGAGGTCTAAAAAAATCATTCAAATTTAACCACCTGAGATGACCTGTTATCATGACACAAGTAGACTCTGGTTCATTTTTAAAGGTCCATAAGCCAGAAAGGAGTGTTTAATTTTTCACCCTGTGCAAAACATCATAGATTTTTACTGTGTTTCACTGACTTTGTCCTGTAGAGCTTCAGGAGCAGCTGGACAGGGCCATGAGGCTGGAGGAGGAGAGGAGGAGGGTGGAGCAGGAGGCGGCCCGGCTGGAGGCTGAGAGGATGGAGGCCATAATAGCCAAAGAGGAGCTGGCCAGGCAAGCTGAGGACCAACTAAAGAGCCAGGAGCAGCTGGTGAGTACACGGTGCAAGAAATACTCAAAGCCTTCACGTGAGGAAAAAGTCGTGATGGAAAAATACTCAAAGCTCCTAAATTCAGGATACACACATATCAGCTGATTTATCTTGCAGCCTGAGAAAATTATCTACGACTCTTTCTCGCTTTAAAATGTCAAATATTTATAACTGAGCTGATACAAGGCTATTTTTATGTTTTTATGATAATTTATACGCATATCGGAAGATAAATGTGAATTTGTAAAGTAAGAAGTAACTGCAGTTTTCGGGTAAATGCACTGGAATTACTATAAATACATAAATGGCGAATTCCAGTCGTGGATGTTTGATCCTTCAGTTTTTTTGTCCGTCCATTCATTAAATGACGAGTGTGATGAGCATCCAGGTAATTGAGGCTGCCGATTTAAACAGGTGTCTATTCTTGGGGTTTTTTTGACGACACGGTTTGTGCTTCCTCCCACAGGCTTCAGAGCTGGCCGAGTACAGTAGCAAGATTGCTGCACTAGAGGAGGCCAAGAGAGTTAAGGAGGAGGAGGCTGAGTCATGGCACAGCAAGGTAAGTTTCCAACACACGATCAAAGGGATTCCTGGAAAATGTCAGAACACACAATTTCCTACTTGTCACCTTTTCAGTTGGTTGTTAGGGTTTTTTTTTTAATCACAGGACTCTTCATTATGTCACTTGTACAGTCTGGAATTTATTTATTTATATTGTGTGTTTTACCACCTATTAGAGGGAAAAAATAGCTAATTGGGGTGTATTTAATAGAGCAACTTTATTCACACATGTTTTTGTTGTAATGTAGTAATGTAGTTGGAAGCAGATGTAAATGTTTAATGTATTTGTTAACAACTCTAACACCCTGTGCATAAGTGCATGCTGGTGTATAAACCTATTGCCTTATAAATGGCAATATAGTAAAAGTTGTAATAAAATAAGTTAAATTAAAAAAATGTCTTCATAGGAGAAATTACAATTGCGGACAAATACAAATAATAATAATGTTTTAATTGCTGCACACAACCACATTAGTGTGTTAGAAACCATTCATTAAAAGTCTATATATGGCTTATAAATGCTAAAAAATGGGAGTTAAAGGTGGAGTAGGCGGTTATGGAGGAGTCCAATTCCATGTTTAATAGAGCGAACAACAACACAGCAAGTAATGCAAATAACGAGCTAACAAGCAGAGAGGACGAGACGGTCCCAGAGCCAGCACACCAGCTCCAGACAACTCTCCTGCTACTATAGCTAACATCACAACAACAACATGTCTTGGCAAACTAGAAAGTAAGCTGAATGTCCGTAGGCAGGCAAGTGTGATGATCAACAGATATTTCCAGGGACTTTGTATTTATTGTGCAGCTTATCATCCAGCTAATTAAAACGTGAATACTGACCAAACCATAAATAAAGGTTTGAGGCTCATCACATTCAGTTTTCTAAATAGAAAGACCCTTTCATGGCTTGTTGTATTGGAAGAAAAAAAAAAATCCATATCAAAATCCTTGGCACTCCCCTGTGCATTTCATATTTGCACTTATAAAGTATGTACATTTTACTTTTTATATATATATATTTACTACACATGCTACTAATTCATTCATTCATTCATTCAAGCTTAGAATCCTTTAATAGAGATCAGAGTCCAGCTCTGCTTGCTAGTTTACTTTGACCATAAACTGGCCACAGTCATACTGATCCCTAACAAATGCAAATACTTAGTATGTATGTTGACATCAGATGTTGTGTAGTGCTACAGCACAGTGAATGACCCTGATTACAACTTCACAACTTATTCTTCTATTTTGGGAACCCTTTTCTGGCCATGGACGACAGAGGAAAACTAGATTTTTAGGCTAACTCTGGTTCATTTACAGTTTTTTTACATGTTGACTAAACCTCTTCTCTTCACCCCAGGCTAGGGAAGTGGAGGAGAGTCTGATAAGGACGAAGGAGGAGCTGCACACTGTGATGACCTGTAATTCAGTTCCTGCTGCTGCTCCTCCTGCTTCCTCCTCTTCGTCCTCTTCGGACAGCGAAAGCGACCACGAGCACAGTGAAGAGAACAGCACCTACAGCGCCGAGCTGCAGACGCAGGGCATCCACGACCACCACCAGGAGGAGGAGCGACTCACTGAGGCTGATAAGAATGAACGCCTGCAGAAACAGTTGAAGGTGAGTTCAGGGGCTTCAGTAAAGGATTTTGACAGTACTGCTTTAGCCCTATAATATGTTCATAGTCAACAACACTTCAGGTATTGTCACATATATACCTCTATGTTCTTATTTGAATACATAGCAGAATTTATATTACATGTGTTTGCATTGGATTTCATTTGATTTGGGGAATTTTGAAGTACATGATCAAAGAAAATGATTTAAAAAAAAAGTCTACGCAACAGCCCACCCCAACCAAAGAAAACATTTTTTTCTATATTCTCCCTAGGTGAAAGTTAAAATAACTATTTCAGTGCTGGTCAATTCCCAGTTTGGACCAAAAAATGATTTTACCCATTATCGTGATATATATATAAAACATATAAGATTGGCAGTCTTCACGACAGCTTATTCCACTTCCAAAAACATGTTCCCTTTACTATTCTCTGCTGCTCTCATGCTGTCTCCTCTCCTACTCTGCTCTCCTCTACATACACTACTTGTATCGGACTCGACCGCATTTGCACTCGGTCTCGGACATTGAGGACTTGGGATTTTAATTGGGTGTTTTAATGGGAATGTGGATCTTACAGATCAATTTGTGAAGTACCTATGATCTCGTTCCACATTTTATTGCGTGCCATGCAATGCAGGGAACTGGTCTTGGTCTTGACTCGGTCTTGCCCTTCCTCGGTCTTGGTCTCAGCCCCTAAAAGTCTTGGTCTTGTCTAGGTCTCGATAAACTCTGGTCTTGGTCTTGACTTGGTCTCGGTTTTGGCGGTCTTGACTACAACACTAGGGTTTAGGTCAGGGATGTGGAGTTGTTTTCTGTTCCTCTCCTGTTTTGGCTGGGACCAGTCAAAGCTGGTAGAGGATCTTTTGTTCCCCAAAACACAGATGCTCAGACTGTGTAAATGATCATGCAGCCCTTTGCTCTGGGTCAGACATTAGTGACTGTCTAGGAGACAGAACCTCTGGTCCAGCTGATATGTGTTGTAGTACTTCTGTTTATTCTCTTTTGTTAAATAAATTCTTAAAAGACAATGGTTTGTTGTAACTCAATTATTTGCTCAACTTCTCACCAGGAATATAATTTCCACGACATGGTTAAATGTAGGAAAATCTACATAAAAACAGTTGTTTAGTAGCTTAATTTTTTTCACTTATCTAAATTTAAAAACACCAGGACAAAGAGAAGGAGTCTCCATCTGGTCTCAGCATTTACACTGATAATCAACAATCATACAAAGACAAATTCATTATAGACCACCAGAATGTATTGTAACCACCAGACAGGTTGTGTTTTGATAACGCAAGCCTCACTTCTTAACTGCTAAACCTCACATGTGACCTACAGCTGAGTAAGAGCAGCTGTGCATGGCTGAGTATAAAATTACAGAGATTATTCAGAGAGAGTGTTTTATGAGTGTTATTCTGAGAAATTCATTCTGGGACATTTGAGCAAATCACTACCTGATGAAGTAGTTTAAGTAAATGATGGCACTCAAGATGTATCATAATGTAGTGAAAATCACATCACTTGGCAGAAATGCACTAATGTGAGAATATCTACAAAAATCTTGCAAAGTGGCTACAGTATAAAAGCTCTGTGAGTGTCCTTGTGGTTAATAACCAGAGTTTTTTCCCTCCACAGGACCTGAGCTCAGAGCTGGAACAAGCCCGAGACGACAACAAGAAGACCCAGAACGATCTGCTCCACGCCGAGAACGTCCGAGCTGGCCGCGACAAGTACAAGACCCTGCGTCAGATCCGTCAGGGCAACACCAAGCAGAGGGTGGATGAGTTTGAGGCCTTGTAGAAACCTCAAAGACCTGAAGATCTCTCCCAAATACCTCCCTGAAGGCCCTGATCAGCAATGTTTTCAATTTAAGTGTGATGTAATTGCAGCAACACCTTGTTTTAAAGACCCAGGAAAGCATGGAGCTGATCTGTGTAAAAGTACCTCCATGAGTTTTATTTA
>NC_060160.1:5978232-6090848 GCF_021292245.1 Micropterus dolomieu | reverse complement strand
AAAACATGTTCCCTTTACTATTCTCTGCTGCTCTCATGCTGTCTCCTCTCCTACTCTGCTCTCCTCTACATACACTACTTGTATCGGACTCGACCGCATTTGCACTCGGTCTCGGACATTGAGGACTTGGGATTTTAATTGGGTGTTTTAATGGGAATGTGGATCTTACAGATCAATTTGTGAAGTACCTATGATCTCGTTCCACATTTTATTGCGTGCCATGCAATGCAGGGAACTGGTCTTGGTCTTGACTCGGTCTTGCCCTTCCTCGGTCTTGGTCTCAGCCCCTAAAAGTCTTGGTCTTGTCTAGGTCTCGATAAACTCTGGTCTTGGTCTTGACTTGGTCTCGGTTTTGGCGGTCTTGACTACAACACTAGGGTTTAGGTCAGGGATGTGGAGTTGTTTTCTGTTCCTCTCCTGTTTTGGCTGGGACCAGTCAAAGCTGGTAGAGGATCTTTTGTTCCCCAAAACACAGATGCTCAGACTGTGTAAATGATCATGCAGCCCTTTGCTCTGGGTCAGACATTAGTGACTGTCTAGGAGACAGAACCTCTGGTCCAGCTGATATGTGTTGTAGTACTTCTGTTTATTCTCTTTTGTTAAATAAATTCTTAAAAGACAATGGTTTGTTGTAACTCAATTATTTGCTCAACTTCTCACCAGGAATATAATTTCCACGACATGGTTAAATGTAGGAAAATCTACATAAAAACAGTTGTTTAGTAGCTTAATTTTTTTCACTTATCTAAATTTAAAAACACCAGGACAAAGAGAAGGAGTCTCCATCTGGTCTCAGCATTTACACTGATAATCAACAATCATACAAAGACAAATTCATTATAGACCACCAGAATGTATTGTAACCACCAGACAGGTTGTGTTTTGATAACGCAAGCCTCACTTCTTAACTGCTAAACCTCACATGTGACCTACAGCTGAGTAAGAGCAGCTGTGCATGGCTGAGTATAAAATTACAGAGATTATTCAGAGAGAGTGTTTTATGAGTGTTATTCTGAGAAATTCATTCTGGGACATTTGAGCAAATCACTACCTGATGAAGTAGTTTAAGTAAATGATGGCACTCAAGATGTATCATAATGTAGTGAAAATCACATCACTTGGCAGAAATGCACTAATGTGAGAATATCTACAAAAATCTTGCAAAGTGGCTACAGTATAAAAGCTCTGTGAGTGTCCTTGTGGTTAATAACCAGAGTTTTTTCCCTCCACAGGACCTGAGCTCAGAGCTGGAACAAGCCCGAGACGACAACAAGAAGACCCAGAACGATCTGCTCCACGCCGAGAACGTCCGAGCTGGCCGCGACAAGTACAAGACCCTGCGTCAGATCCGTCAGGGCAACACCAAGCAGAGGGTGGATGAGTTTGAGGCCTTGTAGAAACCTCAAAGACCTGAAGATCTCTCCCAAATACCTCCCTGAAGGCCCTGATCAGCAATGTTTTCAATTTAAGTGTGATGTAATTGCAGCAACACCTTGTTTTAAAGACCCAGGAAAGCATGGAGCTGATCTGTGTAAAAGTACCTCCATGAGTTTTATTTAATCAGTTTAACTTTTGCTTTAAAGCACTGCTGTGTTTCTATTATTTGTTTAATTTTTTGTTTTGTAGCACTCAGACATCTCAAATGTGCTGTTTTGTCCCAATAAACATTAAAACATGGCATAAAGCTGGTATGTGAGGTGCTCTGTAGAAATGTTACCATAAATTATCCAAAAAGTTATTGCAATTTGGCTTTGCAGTTTTTGTTATTATACCAAACTGAAGTGGTTACATTTAAATGTATTTAACATAGACTATATATAAGAAGTCACCCGTTGGTTTGTGGACTGCCGTTTTGAAGGCTTGAGTTTGGTCAATAAGGCGCTGCCATCTTGAGTTTTTGCCACCAGCGGCACCGGACATGTTTGGACGAGGCGGTGGAGCTTGTGGTGCTAGCTAGCTTACTTAGCGAGGTGCATCTATAATTCACCTTAACTGTCATTTTAACAGGGCTGACAACTTTGTCTAGTGAACAACAGGCTTAAAACTAAATGTACTCACCAGAGAAAGTGAACACCTAATACGCTTTTTCAACAGCGCTGGTTAAATTTACACAGTGCCGTGGGTAGGACTCACTCTAGCTAGATTAAGAGGTCATCGTGGTAGTGCATAAAGCATACTCTGCTTTATGGTCTATTTTCCTCTAAATGGGACCACAATTTACTAAATCAACATCATGATGTATTGAAGAAGACTTGAAACTAGCGACTGAGACCATAAAGTCATTATGAAAGTGTTTACTGACATAATTATTCAGGAGAGAAGTAGGGTCATTTCACCATTATTTCTGATGGAACCGGACTTCTTCTTGCACTCACCACAAGAGTCGCCCCCTGCTGGCCATTCAATAGAATGCATGTTTAAGGGATGTCCGCAGTGGATTGGAGTGAACGTCCAATATTTCAATCACTGCCTTTTTAGAACTGCAACTAACAATTATTTTTATTAGTGATTAACGTATTCATAACGTTTTGGATTATTTTGCCTATACCAAGCACATGTTTCCAAGAGTCCAACATCATCTCTTTGTATTCCTCGTTTCCTTCACACCCAAACATATTAAATAATAATAAAATAAAACAAACACATTTGAGAGGCTGATGGAACTATAAAGCAATTACCAAAACTTCTTGTTGATCAACTAATGACTTATTCCGTTATGTGCAAACATTGCAATTAATTAGTTGTTCCTCAAATGTAAGTCGCTTTGGATAAAAGCTTCTGCCAAATGAGTAAATGTAATGTAATTTAACTAGTATTAATATGCTTTTGATCTCACATATGTTTTTCATTATTGGCTTTATGATTTCACTTGATCAGTCTTTACATCATTTACATTTTAGATTTTTTTGATGGGAGTTGATTTTGCTTATACCCCACAGGAACCTTTTGGACCCTGATGTTATTTAAATTACTTTTTCTGCTTTGAGTGTTGCCATTCTGAATTGAAAGGATATTACCATCCTGTTTATGTAATGATAAATATTCCAGGTAACATAATTATAATCTTATTTACTATTAAAGAGCCCATTCAGTATGTAGAGTGGCCAAAATTTAAGCCACAGAGCTTGAGCTACCCAGAATTTGTAGTCTCTAGTTTGGGTCAAACTCTAAAAGCACTGGTTCCTACATTTCCCATGATGCAACCCAATAGACCAGACCTCTCCTTTACATACCCAGGGCTTTCAAACCCCACACCTCCACTTTGTTAGGCAGACTTTCTGCTTTGAATACATTTGTAGTCTCAACCCAAGCCCAGGATAATCTTTTTTTTTTCAACCTTTGGAAAGCTCCTTCTGAGCTAGATAAAAATATTATTGCTACAACTAGCCTATATGTTTAGCTTTACATTCAGGCAGGAGAGCAAATAAGGACAGTGATTACTCTCTGATATTAAACTTTTATGCATTATCTCAGAAATAGTAATGTCCTTTTCCATGACATGAAATAATAAAACTATACACAGTCATTCTTTTTCTTTTTATAATCATTATTTTTCCATGTGACAGTGTGACAAAAGTTCTGTTTGAAGAATGCTGTTGCCTGCTCACCCTGAAAAGGATGTGGGTTTTTAAATATTTACTTATGGGGAAAGGATAGTTATCATTAGGTTGCTAGACAACTTGTAAAGCCAGTAGAGCTCGTCTGTTTAAATAGCCATTAGGTAAACATTTCATCCGTGGATGAACACGTGAATCAAGCAGCTAGTCACTTGAAAACGTTAGGGACTACTTGTTGGAGGCTGAACCACCTCTGCTGCAGAAATGTGTCAGAGAAAAGACAAACTATTTATGTTGGCCTCAGGGTTGAAAGCTGCACACGCGCGCGCGCCTCCGCGCGCAAAAGCTTCCGGAAAATTAAGCGCTTGATTTGATTATTCCAAGAAACCGCCTCTGACAGTCTGTGGGATTGCCCTGTGTTTCTTTTATGCAGAATCTAAATATAAATTGGTGACAAATAGTCCAAATACAGTAGCAACCCAACTGTGATGTGGGGGTGGTGCTGAGAGAACAGCTCCGTCTCCAAAGTTCCCCCCCCTCCCCTCCTCTGTTGGATCCGGAATCCGCCAGGAGAAGGTCGCAGAGAGTCTCAGCTCCCACCTGCATTTGGATGATTTTTTTTTGTCTTTATTATCATGAAGAGACAAAACGCCAGGACTCTCGCCCTCATCATCAGCATCCTCACCTACCTGGTGGTCGGAGCGGCCGTCTTCGAGACCCTGGAGTCCAAACAGGAGAAGAGTCACAAGAGGAAGCTCGATGCAAGGAAGTACGAACTCATGCGCAAATACAACTTGACCAAAGAGAACTTCGAGGAGCTGGAGCACGTCGTGTTACAGCTCAAACCTCACAAAGCAGGGGTCCAGTGGAAATTTGCTGGGTCCTTCTACTTCGCAATCACTGTGATTACGACAATAGGTGAGCAGCAGTTACTTCATTAACACATTAAAAGGGTGTATGTGAAACAGTTTCATTGAAAGATGCTGTGTTCGTGGCTGTAGCCAGGATTTAAGGAGGATCCCTTTCCCTTTCTGTGCCACCAGGTGTTCTTTGACAGGTTTCTCAAAGTATTTACTTCTAACCATCTATATGAGAACTTATTCTGTTTGCTGCACGGTATAATTTTTTTTTACCAATTTCTCAAGCTGTGCCACTGTTTTCTAACCTAAACAACATGTCTCTTTGCTCAATTTGTACAAATTAAACCATATGTAAAGAGTTTTACTATCACTTATATTTGTCTACACCGATCAGCCATAACTTTATGACAGGTGGATTATCTCCTTATCATGGCACCTGTCAGTGGAAAGGTGTTCGACAGCAAGTGAACATTTTGTCCTTAAAGTTTATGAGTGTTAGAAGCAGGAAAATGGACAAGCCATGTAAGGATTTGAGCAACTTTGACAAGGGCCAAACTGTGATGACTAGATGACTGAGTCAGAGCATCTCAGAGGTGGTCCAAGGAAGGAAAAGCTGTGAACCTTTGACAGGGTCACGGGCGGCCAAGGCCAGAGTTGATGCTGGTTTTGATAGAAGGGTCTCAGAACACACAGTTCATACACAGGAGTCCATGCCTCAATGGGTCAGGGCTGTTTTGGCAGCAAAAGGGAGACCTACATTATGACAAGCAGGTGGTCATAATGTAATGGCTGATCGGTGTATATTAACAATAAACATATATTGGTTTAAATGAGGAATTAAATGAATAAAAAAGCCTTCTTAAAAAATTATGAAAGGTCATTTCCTTTACACCAGTGGTGGAAGAAGTGCTTAGATATGTGAGTAAAAGTGGCATATAACCCTGAAAAGTTCAACTCTTATGTTCAAAACAAACTGAAAGAACCAAAAGTAAAAGTATTATGTGGAATGACCCATTTCAGAATACTATATATTAATGTATTATCATTTTTGCTGCAGTGATGTGTACATAACTTTAATTTTGCAGCTGGTAAGGATGGGGCTAATTTTATTTTAATTTATACACTGCTAGCTTGTGAATTTCCCCCCTTATTGTAAATTTATAATATTAAATCATATTTTATTTGCTTGTTATATTTGTATAATTAATCTGAAAGTAACTGAAGTCATCAAATAAATGTAGTGGAATAAAAAGTACAATACTTGCCTCAAAAATGTAGTAGAGAAGCAGAAAATGGAAATACTTAAGTAAAGTACCTCAAAATTGTACTTAAGTACAGTACTCCCTCTTTGATAGATCGTCTTCTCTTTGTGTATATTCTATATTAATACGTATACTTTTTATACAAAATACACAATATCTGTTTTATGTTGCTTGTGTGTAACTCATTGTTTTTGATGGCTTTACTTATCAGGACACCTTTCAAAAAATACAATATACAATATTTATTGCTCACTGAGGCTTTCCAGGTGAAATAAAGTTGAATAAATTATTGAATAAAATACAATTTTGGTGGGAAAAAAACTAAACTCCTTCATTTCTTTTTGCTTGGAATACTGAGACAACAAATATGTCAGAATCAGTGTCAAAAACACCACCAGGTGTAATTTTTGTGTAGTTATAAAATGGGAACACTTGTTCAAGTTGCTAAAACCCCCACATTACCGAAACAACATGTTTACACATGTCTTCTGTCCTGGCTCATCTGTCATTGTGATTAATTAGGTGGAGAAAGTGTTATTTTCAGTGTTTACAGCATCTCACCTGACAACAATGTCTGAGTTATAAATAAATGGCTGATATCTGTCATTTTGAGACAATCAACATCGGTCAATAGCTGCACTCATGAAGCACCATTACTGTGCAGTGTTATTGTGATTCTGCAGAGAATAATGCAGTGGAACGACGTCACTTCTGACAAACTGTCCTCTGCGCTCACTTAAACACCAGTCATGTTCAACTTTTCCTTCTATATCATTAATTAATAAAATGTCCATCTAAAACAACATGTTAGTCGCTAAGATAACACTTATATTAGAATGTACTCTGCATGGAGTAATGGAATTATACATGACTTTTCTTTGTTTTGATATCAGCATTATATATCGACCATCGGCTGCCATACTTTCTAAATATTGGCATCTGCCATTGACAAAGCAGTCGACCACTAATGTGCACAATGTCTAAGGTGTAAAACTGTCATGTCTTCTTATTCAGGTTACGGCCATGCAGCGCCCAGCTCCGACTCAGGGAAAGTGTTCTGCATGTTCTACGCCCTCCTGGGGATCCCGCTCACCCTAGTCATGTTCCAAAGCCTGGGTGAGCGGATCAACACGTTCGTCAGGTACCTGCTGCACCAAGCCAAGAAGTGCCTGGGAATGCGTCAGACTGAGGTCTCCATGGCAAACATGGTGACGGTGGGCTTCTTCTCTTGCATGAGCACCCTGTGCGTGGGGGCTGTGGCATTCTCCCACTGTGAGGGATGGAGCTTCCTCCACGCCTTTTACTACTGTTTCATTACGCTCACCACTATCGGGTTTGGAGACTATGTGGCACTGCAGAGGGACGACGCCCTGCAGAATGACCCACGGTATGTGGCTTTCTGCTTTGTCTACATCCTGATGGGCCTGACGGTGATCGGAGCGTTCCTAAACCTGGTGGTGCTTCGCTTCTTGACCATGAACACTGAGGACGAGCGGAGGGATGCCAAACAGAGGGCCTTGATGTCTGTCAGTAAACCCAGAGGAGAGGTGGCTTGCCTAATACCAATATCAGCCTCAACCTCTTCCACACCTGTAGCAGACGGCACTACAAAGGCTAAAGATTTAAAAGGTGTCTACACTGAGGTGCTGCATTTTCAGACTATATGCTCCTGCTTGTGGTACCGGAGCAAGGAGAAGCTACAGGGCTCCATACCCACTATGATGCCTCAAGAGCTGACGTTCTCTGATCCCTACTTGCAGCAGAACAGTAACTGCCCTCACTACATGGAGCCTGGTTCGACAGGCTGCGTTTGCAGTCCACGTCAGTGTTCGAGCATAAGCTCCATAACAACGGGCCTACACATTCTCTCTCCGTTCAGGGTGTTTAAGAGACGCAGCTCCGTCTAGCCTTTCAATACAGCAGATTTCAGTACAGCACAATGCATCTATGCTGCCACGTGGACAACAGATACTTGGCAGTCCTCACAGAAAAGACATGACTGCAAGTAGATGTTTGTGGTGCTATAATCACAGTAAACCAACAGTAGGGCACACAAAAGGGAAAAGTACTATAAAAAGCAAAGTCTTACTCAAATATGTATTTGAGAAAGCACAGCATGCAATGTTTTGACTTGAGGTCTTATCCTGTGCAGGAAGTCATCTGGGTCCCTATACTTGAACACATGAACACGCTGCAGTACATGTGGTGTACAGTGTACACAGTGCTGGTGCTGCAGAAGGAAAGGAGGTTCAGGTCGAGTCAATTGAGCAATGGCACAATAAAATAACTGAAACCTCTTAGACAACAGCTCTGCAGTAAATTCCAGTTTTGTGTTGTTTATATTTTTTGTGTTTATCAATAATCTCAGAGGTGCTGATTCAGCTCAGGGGGGTATGTCTTAAAGTTGTCGTTTGTAGTGTTGTTTTCCTGTGTTAGGAGTTTATCTTGATGATTTTGTTAGACATTTCCCATCCTATTATCTGTGACTGATGTAGCACCAATTGAGACAACTTTCGGGCCTCATATAGGTTGCCTTGTGTTGCCCTAAAAACATATCCAAACAAATCGTGATTGTCAGAATTTTATTAAAGCTGGCACACACTGATGACTCGATATGACTCATTCCCTGTGTAGCTGCGTCTGTTGTTGTGATTTTCCGTGCTCTCTGCCCAAATTGCTGGTGCATCAGTCACAAACCCTGCAAAATTATGTAACGTCGCAAGTGGAGAAGTTCAAAAAATCACGATGACATATCCCAAACACTGTAAAACTGCATTAGGAAAGAAGTACAGTAATCTCAAGTAGATACTCACCAACACTGACTGAAACACACTTCACTGGATTTGTTTAACAACACTACAACGCACTGTGTTAAAAATGACCATTGGGTTAGGGGTCAACAACTCTGACATTCTCATCAATAACTGAACATGATTTGCTTTACCAGCCTGGTATTCACTGCAGGGTTACTGTATTGAAAGGTGTTTCCGTTACTTTGTCCACCCCTGTTGCTGATGTTTGGTTTCATTTGTTTGGCACTGCTGGGTCCAGAAGTCAGTCCAGAGCAGCTGCTGGTCTGCTTCATGGTATTTACAATGTGATGCTTCAGGAACCAGAGAAGGTACACACCAAGGTACTTGTGAAGTACAATTGTTGCACTATGAAAGGAATAATTCAACATTTTGGGAAATTCTTTTCACTGACTTGCAGAGAGTTAGATGAGAAGAGCAATACCACTGCCAAGTCTGAACGCTAAATATGACTTAAACAAGAAGATTGATACTACTCTGACTTCATATGATAAATATGTAACTTGTGAGCTTGTTACCTGGAGCCAGCTAGCACCTAGCCTGGCTTTAACATGTTATGTCTTGTGTAAAAATGACAAAGGTTTAACACACTTTCATAGGTTTAAGATGAGATTCAGGTCACTTGTGAGCATAAGAGAAGCTGGGAGGCAGATGTTTTAACTTTGGATGGAGCCAAGCTATTTGTTTCGCCCTGCTTCCAGTCTTTATGCTAAGCTAGGCTAACCTAGCTTCCTGACTCCAGCTCCATAATTAACACACAGACATAAGAGAGCTATCAGTATTTTAATCTAACTCGGCAAGAAAACAAACGTTAGAATTATATAATTATCATTTTAAAGCTAACTGTCAATGATCATGATTATCTATCAAAGTGTTTGCTATGTGAATGTACTATATTTCTCTCCACTCTGCTCTTCTGACCTGAAGGACCATGAGGTTTCATTGAAGTCACTTCAGCTATTCACATATAAAGTGTGCAGAGCCGTCCAAATCACGTCTGGATCAATCTGTAGATGCAAACTATTTTTAACAGCAGTTTGGAGTGGCAGATGGGAGGGGGTTTCTGTGTTTGTACAATGGATAATAAGCTAGTTGTCAATCACAGACAAGAATGCCACAAGAGACTTAGTCTCTCTGATTGATGGAAAAGGAGAAAAAAAATCCACCCTCAGATACTATTCCTTGTATTTCTGGGACTATTTTAGGATTTAGTGGTGTATTTTTTTCTGTAGGAGACATGATGTGACGTCACTTTAAGTTTATTTCTGGCAGCTGCAAATGAGTTTTGGGGATTTGATATATTTTTAATCTACAATTCAAAAATCATACGGTGAGACATCCATCATAGATGATGCAGAGAAACACCAGCAGTAGCCTTTTGTAGATCACACAAGTCTCACATTTTCTTCACTGGAAAACCTTTCACTATGTTATCACTTTGTCCACCACTTGCAACCAACAGTTAGGGACAGCAATATTTTTACCTGTTCGCTTGGGTTGGTGAAAGGCATTATTGGAAATGTAGGAAATATCACTCTTGAAATAAATCAAACATCACAGATCGTTGATATTCTGAATATCTCAAGGTGCATTTTTTTACTTTTTACTTTTTACTTTCTGGCATATATTGTTTTGCCTTGTTGGGTGAAAATACCACCCATGCAACACACAATGGACGTAAAAATGAGTACCCAAAATTGCTTGCAAATACTATATTGATCCAGGTGGGTGTCTTTTGAGAAACTGGTCTTATCTAGGTTAGGGAAATAGACTTTTTGTGATGGACTGTAACGTACAGAAATGCATAAGTACTATTTGCCCATGATAATGAAAGAAAAGGGATGTTTATGACGCTTCCTGCTTTTGACTTGCTTTTAACATTAAGTGACACAGAAAACAGCCTTCTGTATATTTAATGCAAGTACTGTATTAGTTTTAAAATAGCACTACATCATGTTACACTAGCATAAACAGGCTGTTCTGTTTTTTGCTTGGAAAATAAAATGTTTTTTTAAAAAGATGACTGGGAGCAAGTAGTACTTGAACACACAACTAGTACTTGAAATAATTGTAAGAACATTATTTATCTTGCCAAGGGGTGTGTGTACAGTTGAGACTATTACAAGATAAATCATGCACATCACATCTAGTTAAAAACAATGTTGTACAATTTTAAGTATAGAAAAGAACATCCACAGAAAACATTAAAAACATGGATATTTTATCCAAAAACTCAGTTTTTGAGTTTTACTGTTGTTTCACTGACTGTCCTGATAATTAGATAACAACCTTAAATTAATTATAATTTACAGAGAAATTTTACAACATAAATTTCTGTATACAGTACACTGCTAAGTACTGCTAAGTAAGAACTAAGATGTAGTCGTGAGATCTCCATCTCCATGCTGTTTCTCAACATGTTATGTGTGAGAAAAGCCTGCTGAATGTATAGAAATGAATGTTTGGTCCAGATGGTTTCCCCCTGGGAATTCTGACTGAAGTCCAGTTCCGGACAACCTACAGCATTTTAGTCACGAGCAGAAAGTATGGTGTTGTATCATTGTGTCATCATTTGTGGCAGTATGTATATTTGTTTTATCCAACTCATCATCATGTAGTACAGCAAACAGTGGGTAGACAAAATAACAGAAACACTTCAAATTAAAGCAGTAAATACTGTTGTGGAAAATGTTTTAATGTTGTGTTTTTAATTAGGCCACCAGAGTGCCCCTAACATTTGGTTTTATTGAAATTACCAGAGGCATTGATTCAATTAATTTATTTGGTCCAAATATCCAAATCATGTCCTAAACAATTTCAATACTTTTCCTGGAAAAAACTATTTTGTTCTAATTATAGACTAAATGCAAAGTGCTACCCTTCCACTTAATTAATTTCAATTCATTTTCTAGTGTAACCTAAAGCATTTTAGTCAGTGCACAGATAAACATGCATAAATGTTACATTTGTCTACCAGTAAACATACAGTTAAAGATAAATTAAGTATAAACATTTACAATATTAAATACATAATGAATCAAGACTTACTTGGGTTTAAATTTGAGCTTTTCTCACAAGAATTTTTTTTTCTCCATAACTGCACCATATTAAAAAGTACTTTCCATGAAACTTTCTATGGACCCATAAAATACTGTATTGTTTGTATATGTATATGTCTTCTATGCTTTACAATGGATTTACATGTTCTTGAATACCAATTAGCAATATGTGTGGGCTTTGTTTTAATGAGGTCTTAAATCACCGCATTTTTTATGAGTGAGTTTCAGAGGTCCGAAGACCACGGCCCGTATTTATCAAGCTTCTCAGAATTACTCATAAGAACACTGCTAAGAACTGACTTCAGAGTAAAAAAAATCTTGGCTCAAAGATGTGCTTAAAAGTAAGTTATCAAGCATCTTAAGAGTCAGTCTTGATTCACGACACTGTGCCGCAAACAGGATTTTGGATGACGACATAGGCAAGGACCAATCACTGAATAGATTTCCCTATTCAAGAAGACAAATTCACTTTCAATGGTGAAATTCCTAAGAGGAGTGCATTCAACACACATTTGACAATAAAGAATTTTTCAAGAGAATAATTATCTCTTGTCTCCTATTAGGTGTCACCCGATGGCACAAAGTTCCTTTCAAACAGCTGCTTCAGGTCACTTTTATTCAATATCTGCACGTCAAGGGCAGACCCATGCCAAACTACAACATTTTGGAAGGTACCACATCCAAAAGTCAGCATCAACACACAAGCTGTGTTGATACTGTGGTACCTCTTCCTGTTCACATAAACATTCTACTTTACACTGGGAGCAATCATCTTTTTATGAGTGCCATCATCAACTCCTGGGAACGCCGGCTATTGCACGAATTGTGTTTGCTTCCGTTGGATTATGCGGGGTGTTCTTGGGAAGTCGATGAAATGCATGGTTGGTTGATTTCTGTGCACTTGTGTTTATGCGTGTATGTGGAGTCTGTTGCTTTCTGTGGAATAACTTCACCAACTAGTTATTAAAGACCAGCTAGTCTTCCAGTCCAGAAGAATAAAATACTGTATGCAGACGTTATGCTCCATATCAGGGGTTCCCAAGCATTTTGAAACCACTGCTCTATATGGAGCTGATATGAACGCAGTTTATCAATGACGCAGGGAAGAGCATCAATAAAGTCAATGATGAGCCCAAGATCAGGAAATAAAAAAATAAAAAATCTATTCTTATGAAGCTATAAATGCATAAAAACATACATTAAATTGTTGTGTGTACCAAGAATAGAATTATAAAATAAAAGTCTCAGTTGCTGAGAATAGAGCAATTAGCACTGTATCTCGTTATCAAAATGTGCCTGCAACATCAAACCAGCTTGTAAATGCTGGCCTTGTGCCTGTGAATCTGCCATCAGCCATTAGATGTGCACAGAAAAGCAACAGAAGGAGTATCCATTTGACAAATCCCTGTATTGACCCCCTGTGGCTGGAGCATCTGCTGTTTTCTACTTTGGCCATAGACCTGAGTATCTATGTCAAAGACAAAAATAGTTCCACTGAGAAGGTCAACTATGGCATTACGTCACTTGGTTTCTTCTCTGTTTTTTGAAAAATGGGCAGGTTAAAACTGAAGGTGTCTGTCACATATTTATGCCAATTGGAACTGAGTGTTAAAGTGTACTTGTGTATTTGTTTTGTGTACAGAGAATTTACATGTTTTATCCTTTCAACATCTATATTTGATAGATTTTACTAAATTATGAAAAAAAAATTTCCATCTAGACAGGTAGAAATAAAGGCCAGAGCAGTAAGATCTTCATTCATCACATCTATATTTAAAGTTTTACAGTCTTACAGTCTTCATCAGCCATGCTAGGTTTTAGCGTGTAAGCATACACACATACAAGTTAAACCTTTGACCAGATGATGGCACTAGATTTCTTTAAGCGATTTAACTGTAACACAGGCACTTGCAAAGGTTAATAGTTCAGTGTGTAACTTTTTGTGTCATCTAGTGTTTTTTCTTGTAAATTGCAACCTATGGCTCAGTCACCATTCACCCCTTCCTTTGCAAGGGTGTAGGAGAAGCTACGGTGGCCGACACGCGGTGTTGGCTCTTATGCTAAATAATACATTTAGTCTTCCATTTGTCCAAATTTCACTTCTCTTCTTACTTTCGATAAACCAGACAACTACAACTACTACTTCATCTTCTTGTTGTTTGCACATATTCAACGTAGTGACAAAAAAAAAAAGCGCTCTGTGAAGCAGTTTGCTACTGTGGCGGCGTAACATGGCGACTTGCGTGTAAGGGGACCTGCGGTGTATGTAGATAGAAATGGAAATAAAAACATAACAATTCATTATGTAAGGTCTTTATTCATCACTAAAAACACAGAAAATGTATAGGCCTATTATATTGTGTTTCTGTCAATAGATCCTTCTAAATATTACACACTGGACCTTTACTAGTAATGCTTAAATTAAAAATAATCAAAGTGAGCCCCAAATGGGGCCCTAAAAAGGCTTGGTCTGGCCCTGGGGTTACTGGGCCATGAACTGTGTCAGCAGAGTCAATCACAGGTGGCCTTTGAGAAAGGTCTGCTTGCCCTCAAAACAGGACAAAATTAAATCAACATTGTCAACAATATTGGGATAATGCTACAAAAGGATGACACCTACCCCCATACCAGGCAAAAAGGAAAATTAAAGCACAGTATAAAAAGTACATTAGAGTGTGGTGACAGTGCGGGTGAAGAAAATGGCTGTTGGTTTATGAGAGCTACTGGACTAATTTCACATTTTTAAAAAAAGGACATTGAGGAAGCATGGGTGTGTATCTTATAATACATATTATCTTATAAGATGATAGATGATGCAAATTTCTCTAAATTATGTCACTTCTGGAATGTATCATTATTTTACAAGGGTTTTTTGGTGAGAGTACTGAAATCAGGGGACAAAGATAAATTGATGTATATGTTTTTTTTAAATAATATATATTAAGCCTATACCAAAAACACAGTTTAACAATAACATTGTACTTCAAACCATATTTAAATGTGAAAATTGTAACATTTTGCCTACATTTACAATTAGAATTTACAATTTATATTTTACAATTAGAAACCCTGTTGAAATAGAACAATCATAGCGAGGGAAAGGCCAAAAACACTCACCCAGCAAAAAATGTAATTTTAATTGTTTAAAATAAGTTTTAATTGGATTTAATTTGATGTTATACTGAAGAAAGAAGACATAGTAAGGTTATATTTTAAAATAATAATATTTATTTGTTGTTATAGTAATTTAATGAATATTTCTTGGGGACACAAAATACACAGATTCCACGGAATGACCCTTATAATAGGCTACATGTATCTAGTATGTATTATACAGTATAATACATGTAAGTAGTATGTATTATATATTATGAGGGGGATCCAGAGGGATACCAACTGCCTTAAATCCTCAAAGTAGCCTAACGTTAGAAGAAAAACAGCTCAGTTTGGTTAGTTCAGTTATCATAGCCTGAGTTTAGCTGACCTTTAGTATGGGCTCACAACATTTGTTTCATATTTTGTAAATTGTTTCTTTAATTTTGGGTGGTGAAGAATAATAAAAAAAAACAATCCGGTTTGAAAAGCAGTCTATCAAACCATGAAGCCCCGGGCCGAGTTGCTGTTGATCGACCGTCATTGAACGTTACAAAAGGAGCTTCCTGTGAAGTTCAATGTCCAAGAAAGTCGATTCTGTTCCAAAATGGACCTGTGGCAGCTGGCTGCAGACGCGTTGGCCCACAATAAGAAAGCCGCTCTTCTGATCGGCGGAGCTGGCGTTGCCGTTTTGGGACTTGGTCTTGGTTATAAATACCTGCGAAAGCCAGAAAAAGTTGTTCGTGTAGGCGTAGTGTCGCAGCTTTTCATTCACCCTCTCAAGTCTGGCAAAGCGCTGTCTTTGGCTCTCGCAGAATGCCAGAAATTCGGCTTTAAGTTTGGAGATCTGCAGGATCGGTAAGTGTTGAGCACAAAAGACTAAAGTTTGCCTCGTTCAGAGCGCGAGTGATCACTTTTAAGATGTTTCCTGACCCGTTCAGACAAAAACAATCGATGCAACTACATTCAGTGGTCACACAATCTTGATTTACCAACACTGGTTATTATTGAGCACACCTTCCACCTTCCTTACAGTTTTCGTTAGGTTTCTTAACTTGAATATTTTAAATTTGTGCTACTTTATGCTGCTATTGTTGGTACTTCTTACTCCACAACATAGATTTTGCAGCTATTTGATTTTACATACAAACCATGTGATCAACTTGTAAAATATGATGCATAATTGTAAATTGAAGGCGTCCATACACACACAGGTGTTTGTTGTGGCTTGTTAGACCTGAGGGGAGGTCTAATCAGGCAAATAAAGATTATAACAAAGTCAAAATTATCCTCCACCTTAACTGTTATCTTAAAATGCAAATGTAGCTTAAAATAGCCTATTTGATATGGAGCCCCAGATGATAACATATTTAGCAGAAAGGCTACATAATTTAACACTCTAAAAGGGATCATTCTGCTTAATTTATATTTTTACTGTTGAATCTTTAAGTTACCAAAGCCTTTCTGGGAGTCTTGACAAATGCAGGACTACTTAAGTAAAGAATCTGAATAATTATTCCGGCACTATTAGTTCTGCCATGAAAACAAAAAAGACGAAATATAAGGAATTACAAAATAAAAATACTGATGTTAGGTCAAATATTAAGTGACAAAATGATGAGATACTGCATCTAATCTCATCATTTTGAGTAACTAAAGCATACATTTGTGTTTAAATGGTTATATTTTCTCATAAGTGAGACTCTGTATCATACATAGTTGAAAAATAAGCAGACACATTTACAACTTTGTTTGCTTTGAATGCACATTGTCTAGTGGGTTAAGAGCCATTTTGCTTCCCTCTAGGTGTTCATCTAGTTTATTTCACTCAGGGACACAAAATTGCACAAATAAAAGCAATTTCCTTTTGCTTAGATTAAACTCACTGGCTTAATCTGGGTTTCTTCACTGTGGCTCAATATTAAGCTTGAAGCTATGAAGACTTGAAGCGGGTTTATGATCTTGCATGCTTTTTTAGAGGAAATTTCCATTTTAATAATTCAATTGTCCAAACACTGATAACACAGATATACAGGAGGGGGAAATGGCTGGACTTCATAAAAATTGCTAGTGCAGTTGTTTTTTTTTTACAGAAATGTGTTGTCTATGATTCCAACTGTAGATACATTTCTAACCAGTGAATAAAAATAAGTTGTTATATCTGGGATTTATCAATGAGTAGTAGTAGTACCCATTTCAACATGTGTCATTAATCCTGTCTTTGTCTTTGTTTCAAATCTGTGAGAGCTCAGTGTGCAGGTTTGGTGCCTGGACATTGGAATTAAACCAGGATGGCAAATGGCGCAGATGATGGAAAAAAACACGGTTCTGTTTGTTTTGATTGCAGGCACTGGATGGTGGTCACAGAAGACGGTCACATGGTGACAGGCAGACAGGAGCCTCGTTTGGTGTTGGTGTCTCTGACATGCGAGGGAGGTCATGTTTGTCTGAACGGCCCAGACATGGAGGAGCTGCGATTCCCCATCAGACAGTCTGACAAACCCGTCATCGACTGCAGGTTTTACATCAGATTTTAATTTTGGCAGCACAATTTGCTCTTATTCGCTAAGATCTGCTAATTTTGGCATTTCGTTAATTTGATTTTTGTCTGCATTTTCAAGTTTTGTTTCAATTCTGTTTATAGATTTCTTGTTGTTTCTGTGCTGCAGAGTGTTTGGAGCTGACATTCAGGGACGGGATTGTGGCGACGAAGCATCGCGCTGGCTCACTCGTTATTTGGGGGCTGAGAAAACCTTTCGCTTGGTGCACTTTGAACCCCAGATGAAGGCTAGGAGGCCGGCAGAGAGCGAGCCTCTTTTCCCAAAATATGAGGTAAATTGCCCAGATTTTATGGCTTCATCTGTTTACCTCCACTTAAGACAAATAATTTTATTTTTAAAATCAAAACCAGGTTTGTCTTTTTTGGTTTAGTTTTAGCTATTCAGTGTCAAATTAGTGCAAGAAACAACTTGTTATATAGAGAAAGACAGGATTAGTGATTGTATTAGTGGTGGTTAACCATTTATCCAGCAGGTGGCCTACCCAGATTATGGACCTGTGATGCTGCTGTCCGAGTCCTCTGTCAAGGATCTCAGCAGCAAGTTAGAGAATGATGTCACGGCGGAGCGCTTCCGCCCAAACATTGTCATAAGTGACTGTGAAGCATTCGATGAGGTGTGTTCAGCTTTTTTTTTTTTTTTTTCTGGTTTTCTTTTCCCTGCTGATTCCTCTGTTTGGCTACAAGATTAAAAACATAAACAAAGAAGTATATATCAGGCAGCCATGTAAAGATTAGATTTGATCAACAAAAGGCCTTAGAAATAAGAGATCCTAGTATGTGTCTCTACGCTACAGCCCGTGAGGTTTTCATTTTCCCTCCTGTTTGGAAAAATGATCATTTGGTACTTTTCTTCTGACTAATACCTCGCCCTTTTCAGCGTGAGCAGCGTGGACTAATTTTATCCCCAACTGAAAAAACCAACTGCTTTGGCTTTTCAGGATACATGGGAAGAGATCCAGATTGGCAGCGTGAGACTGCAGCGTGTAATGTCATGTGGACGGTAACACACTTGATTCTTCACACAGATTTTAATCAGAGACAGAATCACTTCATTTATAAACAACAGTAAATCCGAAGCTGCAGTGCTGGGGTTGGGGGGTTCATTCCCTGGATACACATTAAATTTGCCACTGATTGTGCATTTCTGTGTCTGTTTGATGTTCAAATGCATCAGTTTGTCTTCCTAAACAGGGTGGATGCAAACTCACCTGTAACTTTTGTTGTTTCCAGATGTATTTTTACCACAGTTGACCCTGAAACGGGTATTATCACCCGAAAAGAGCCTCTGGAAACACTGAAAAGGTAAAGTTTGAAACAAGAAGTAGAAGAGATTGACAGGGGACTAAATTCAGAAAGCTCAGCCACTTATAACACAACAGAGTGATGACCAACAAAGTCATTTCAGTTCAACTGAACTAGGCTGAAAGTTTTTTTTCTTTAAATTACATTCAGCTTGAAAGTCATAGCTCAGTAGTAAAAGCTTCTTACAAGGCTTGAATATCTTCATATAAGTGAAGACATGTAGCTTCTGTACTCCACCAATTTACCCTTACTAACATTGTCTGTCTCTTGATGGACGGCTGGGGAAAAAAGTACTGAAGCAGCAGATTTTTTTTCTCCCTTTAGTCTTCTTTCTTGTCAGAAACTGGCGCCTACATTACCCACAATGCCACTCAACTACTGACAGTTCTGTCAGAGATTCAGATTTGTCAATGCGTGTAGGTGTGTTATGTTAGTAGCGGATAATGTAGCCTCAAGCAGAGATACTTCCACACCTACAGGTTTTTATTTTTATTTAAACTTGTTGTCTTAGACCCGAACCAACAATGACTCAATTAGAGCTGCATCTGGAACCACAAAGGGCTTTATGCAGCTTTTGTTCTCATTGCTGTAGTATTCCCCAAGACCTAAAAACAGACTTTAATGTGTAAGATCGGTGGAGTTCCCCTTTAATGTAACAGTATCTAAGAGACTTGATGGAGATCATTTTATAAGAACCGTGATTTTGGATTTACCTAAATGTATATAGCTTATTATTCTTCTTGCACTCGTATTCAGCCAGAGGACATATCTAACCAAAATGCAACATGAGTCAAAACAGCTTGTGTGTTATTTTAAGAAAATATCACCATCAGCAGCATCCAACTTCTGTCAAAAAAAAGACTAATTATTTCTTGCATGCAAATGTTGGATAGACAAAAAACCCTCTCCAATTCAAAGATAAAAATTAGGCTACTTTTATGACAATTAGGCATATTAAATGCTTTTTAATGTCAGTAAAATCTGGCAACCCTGGTGTTAATAAGAGTTGGTGTGATTTTATTTTTATTTTTTTTTACAGATTCATTTGTAGCTTCATTGAGTTATGTGTTATTTTGATGTATCTGATAAATGTTGGTGTGTTTTTCTAACTTATCTATAACTAATGACAGTTTACATTCGGGGGGGTTTTGTGGTTAATATAAATGTGATTTCTATCATGTCATAGATGAAAAGTTTCATTTTAAGAACTGGAAAAATTTTCACAGCTATCGTCTGTGCAAACCATCTGAGAAGCACATCTACAAAGCGTCTCCGTTGTTTGGACAGCTGCACACTGTGAAGAAGCCGGGAATCCTGCAGGTTGGCGATGTGGTGTACAAGATCAGCCGCTGAATGAGGGAGTCAGAGAAGGAAGAACATGCCGACAAACATATGGTCATTTTTTTTTTCTAAAGCAGGAAGAATTCTTTGTTATCAGCAGTGTCACTTTATAATCACTGAACTTAAATAGATATAGTACTACACATGAATAATAAAGGTATAGTACACTAAAATGTATTATTATTGATTGAAGATAACATGCAAATAATAAAAATGCAAGTAATCAACAGTTTTTTTTATTGTGGTGGATTGTATAAATTCTATGTCAGATGGGTTGTTAAACAATAATTGTGCTTGTATTAAAAAGAATTCCAAGCAACTGCACATTGAGTTCACCCGATAATTAAATTCTGAAAGTACATGCTGCTATTAAAGAGAGAAATGAAAACTGCATAATGTCTTTTTTATATAATACTATAATAATTATTCCTGGAGTAAACGACGCAGAGACACTCTGCTGGGAACAACAGTCTCTGGTATTAAAACATTTGAGACAAATAAACTTTACTTCCATCTACTACTTTTAATATTTTAGTGTTATTCACATCAAGGCATGTTTTCCTTAATATTTCAAATAAGAAAAAGCCTCATTTGAAATGGATTGGTAGCACTGAATGACAATCAAAAAGACTAAATGAAATTCTATTTCTAATTCTAGATCATGTAACAACAATGAAAAATTTGGCATTTTGGGAATTAATGGATTGTACTTGAAATTCATGTTGTGAATTTTTAAAACCAATACTCTGCATCACCTGTCATGGTAAATATTTTCCAGCCTCCCTGTTTGTCATGTACTTGACGCTTTTAGTAAAACCTACAAACTCGTGCCGTCAGTGGGTCATTGACGCTTGAACAGGACAAAAGCTGAAGCATCTGATGGAAACTAAGATGAAACTTGTGACTTTTCAGTTAATCTGCACTCTGTGCTTATCCGGTCGTCATCTTAGACCAGTAAGTGAATAAGGAATTATTCCTAGTAACTTAAACATTTCTTAGAGCGCTATGAGTGTGAACATCTTAAACATTGGAGGTCCAGTGAGACCCAGTTTTAGTTACATACAGGAGAAGGAAGATATTTCTGGATATTCCTATATAAATTTACCCTATATTGCTACTGATGTAAAAGATTTCCGTTAATTTCAGCTTTTAAATGAGATTTAAACAACCAATAGATCTGTGCATTGCAGCACTGACAGTTGCTTGAATTGTTAACTAAAAGTGGAAATTGTATACATTGCTGCCCATGTCCTTGAACTGACAAGAATTTTCTACAGTACAAAAACACTCCTTTACCTCTGCTTAAAAAACAGTATCTTTTTTCTTTATCTTGTGAAAAATAATTTTTTTTTTTTTCAAATGTGACTTCAATCAGTTATTGTTATGCGACCGCATGTATTTCTCAGTTCATTAATATTCTTTCTGGGGTTTTCCTGTGTGGACCATAATCCCTTTTACTCCTCAATCAAAACAGACCCAAATAGTCAGTCACAGATCATAATTTCTTTACTGAGAGTAACGTATGTATTAGAGGTCTTCACTAGTGTTGAGCTTAAGGCAAGAGCACTCTGATTTTTTACTGAACAAAATTATAAATGCAACACTTGTTTTTGCATTTCAGAGTGGCCTTTTATTGTGGCCAGCCTAAGGCACACCTGTGCAATGCCTATGCTGTCTGATCAGCATCTTGATATGCTATATACAGCTGTGAGGTGGAGGAATTATCTCGGCAAAGGAGAAGTGCTCACTAACACAGATTGTGACAAATTTGTGAACAATATTTGAGAGAAATAGGCCTTTTGTGTACATAGAGAAAGCCTTATTTCTTTGAGTTCAGCTCAAGATCTCATTCAGCTAATAATAAATAAATGTGCTAATAATAGAGTCAGTGGTCATGATAGAATATGTTTTTATTATAGAACGGGCTGAAGGCTATGTAGGCATGTTAGCTGCTCTGTGAGGCTGTACTCACTGTAGGCACAGTGGTGTTGTGAGCTAAATGCTAAAGTTAGCATGCTAACATGCTCACAGTGACAATGCTAACATGCAGGTAGAGGTATAATGCTCACATTGTTCACCATCTTAGTTTGGAGTGTTAGCATGCTAATTTTTGCTATAATTGGCAGTAAACCCAAAGCACAGATGAGGTTGATGGAATGTCATTCGTTTTGCAGGAATTTGGTCATAAACCAAAGTATTGGACAATTAAAAATGTTTACCTGACATCCTCTAAATCAGTGGTTTTCAAAGTGGGGTCCTAGAGAGGGTTCCAGGGGTCCCAGCAAAAGGGAATCATTTATTTTCACTATAATTTCATCCATTAGTAACACAATGACAGAATGTATGACTATGTTGGTCATGAGTTTCATCCTATCAGATGGTCGATCCTGGAACAAAATCTTATCAAATTGGGGTCCGTGGTCTAATTTGTGTCAGTTAAGGGGTCCTTCATGTGAAAAAGTTTGAGAACCAATGCTCTAAAAGAAAAGTCTGTGTCGAAAAGTTATTGGCTTATCAAAAACGCTGTTTTGACAAGAGAAAAAGAGCTAAAGCAACACAGTTATTTATTATGGTGTTATGAAGGCTTACTTCAGTTATCATAATTCTGTATTGAGTGCACAGAACATAGCCCACTGGGTCTTTACCAGACTACATGTCTTTAGGCTGCAAGAGAAAACCAGTGCACCACTAAACAGTGTGCAATTTCCATGTGAATTTAAACAATTGTTTTTTGTCAATGAACTATTCTGCCACTGTGATGCAACGTAGATTCAGTGGATTTATTATGCAGAAGAGTTGGTACCTCTGCCATGGACACAGGCAGCTGGATGCTGTGTGTATGATCTCTATCTCGAGCTGAAATGTACCTAACATTCAAATTTATTCATTTATTTCACTTACATGTACTTACATGTCAGCTTTAGTGCAAGGAATTTTAACAAAAATGACAAAGCACTGAAATGTACAATCATGCCTTTTCAAAGAAGGGAACACCCATCATGTTGTGTCTGATGTGACAGCAAAGTCCCTGGTTAGCTGAAAAGTGCTCCTCCAGCAAAAACCCCAAGGTAATAACAAATAGAGCTAATGGGAGCCGTTGCACAGGAAAAGAGCCACTTAGAAACGTTTGTCTGCCGCCTTCACTGTCCTTAAATGGCCACCTCAGAGGAAACATTTTTTTTGTAAAAGGTCCAAGAAGCCATGTCTGTGTTTTCTAAATTGGTGACATTTTAGCACATGTAGTTATGGAGGTCTGTAATTTGTAAGGGTCCTGGTTGCAAAGAACCTCAACATACACTACACCATATAGAAAACATATGGTAGACATTAAATCTGAGAGCAGCCCTTTATATTTTCAGACCCACAAATCTAGACCCTCCATCACTTTCTAATCAGTATAATGTACATTTCCTAGGCGGTGAGGTGCTAGAATAGTGAGTGATTATAAGTATAGGGTTCTATAAAATTTCCAGACTGCTTTAGTTGTCCAGAGGAGTATAAATGAAGAAATAATATACTTTTATTTTGTACTGCTTTGTATTTGAAACCAGGCTTTACTAAAGTCTTCCAAACATCTTAACACATAAGTTGTCTGGACAGAGTGAAGAATAAAATGTGACTGTGAAAGAGAGCTGATGATAATACAAGGATATGAGGATTTGTCAAGGGAACATATATTGTCTATGTATGTGACTGCTGTTGCCCTTTATATTTCTATATTTTACAGCAGCATATTCCTTGCATGCTTCATTGAGGGTTTATAGTTAGTATACTAATGGCATGTCATAAAATACGTGGTTAATGTCATCTCCTGTCAAGTCAAGTTTTTGTCATGTCATTGCATGATATATTAATGTCATGTTATATCACGTTGTAAGTAATAACATAAGTAATAAGTAAAGTTATATTGTACCTTAAAAGATACTGTATGTCATGCTACAGAATATTGTGTCATGTCATGGTAAAGGATGTTATGTCATGTCACACTGTGGTATGTTTATTATGTCATCTTATGATTTAAAAAAGCGGGATGAATTGTGAGATTCATGTAACCTCTTTTGCACGTTGCAGTCTGGATGGCTTTACATTTACAGCAGTCATTATGCAAGCCACGGACACAGCGGTTTCAATTATGATCAGTGGTGTGGAGTTTAATTACAGAGAGCGTCTGAGAGACTCACACACAGACACGTTCTACTGTTTATTTTTACCGCTTGCATGTGTTATAAAATTAAAGCAATTTAACAACATTTGGCTTTGGTATAGCTAGAAGTTTTTTTTATCTGTTTGCTGCTTATTTCTACATCAAACCTATTTGATATGTTTTATATCCATACAGAGTGGTGATTAAGCTGGACCAATGATTTTTATGACAGTCAAAAATAAAATGTAAAGGAAACAGTGTCATTACATGCATAATAAACAGTTGTGTGCTTTGTACACAGAATAGTTAAACATTTTAGGAAATAGGCTTATTCATTATCTTGCCAGGCATTAGATGAGAAGATTCGTACCGCTCTATATTGTAAATACGAAGCTTCCACCATCAACCAGTTAGCTTAGCTTAGCACAAAGCCTAGAAATAGGGCAGCTAGCCTGGCTCTGGATTAAACAAACAAGATATAACTTGTTAAACACTGAGCTTTAAAGGTCCTTGAAGGCGGATTTTGTTCACTTTGGACAGTGTAAGACTAGCTTTTTTAACGTTTCCTGTCTTTGTGCTTTAAGCGAACTGGCTGCTGGCTTCATACCTTAACTCATCTAAAATTTCCTGACAACAAAAACATGCTAAATAATGACGTAGTCAGAAGAAATTGTTTTAAAGTGCTATGGCATCTTTAGCTTTCTTGCTTTTGGCCTGTTTTGCATTGTTCTGTTTATTTTCGCATTCAAGTTTGTCTTAGTTTTGTTCATGAAGGCATGATATTCTTTTGCAGATTGTTTCAACTTTATGCTGTTTTTCTCATGCCTGATTTGGTGCTGTGTACCTTTCTTTGGGGGAATCTTTTTTGTATGGATTTTGTTATCTTTCAGGATTTTGGGGGGTTGTAGAGCAGTTTGATTTGTCTTTGGTTTTACTTTGTCACCAACGGGCTTTATTTTAACAGTGGTCTTTTTTGATTGTTCCTTGGATTTCTGTGTCAAAGTATTCTTCTTCATTTGATCATTAGCTGCTTGTTTGGTTAGCACTTTGTTTTTCCTCCATGGTTTCAGCTTGTTTTCCTTCCTTGCTTTCTTATCAGATTTCCATTTCGGCTTTACAGCAGCGCTCATTGTCTTCGTCCCGCTCGCTGCAGATGTTGTAGGTTTGACCTGGCTGCTCGTCACCGGTGGTTTGGTGGTGAGTTTGAATTTTCTTGGTGGTGGTCTCGTAGGTTTTTCATTTGTGTCCAGCACAGTCACTGAAATGGCACAGATGTTAGTAAGTACCCATTTTTAAAGTTTTACTTATATAACTCTGCAGCCACATGTGTTGCATTTTATAAGAGTGGATTGAATATTTGGCTCCAAAAACAGCCTAAATGTTTGAAATGCTTTCCTCTTTTGTCCTTTTCTTTTTAAAGTAGGTTTGATGTAAAATGGGAGACTGCTTTTTATAGTTTTATATATGACCTCAATGTGTTGCACAATTTGGCAGTATATACATGAAATGGGCAGGGGGAAAAAGCAGGTTCTGCTCAGGACAAGCATACTAAAGAGATGAACAGAGAACAGTCAATGTAGCAATTTCTTAACCTAACCTGTTATATCAACTTAATTGACTTGATAATATTTTATCTATATGTTGTTCATATTTAGTGCATCTTAAATGAACTAAAACTATTTTACACTAAAAATGTAAAACACCATGCACATATTTCAGCTTAACATTACAATTTCAGAGGCTCCACTTTGTCAGACAAAATGTTCCCTTTCAAATTGCTTCTTCAACAAGTCTGGTATACGCACAGCATAAACATGAGACATGATGTTATAAGAAGAAGTTATTAAAATACAAAGTTATACTTACATTCTCTGGGCACAAAAGGAATCTTTTTCCCCCTCACTTTGACAGGCAGTGGCTTCTGCTTACATTTCCCCGGAGGAGCTCTCCTGCAAAAGTTAGAGGGGAACAAGTTTATTAAGGTTAAATTGGGTATAGTTATGTTTTTAAAAAGCACTTTATGAGTTTCAGGACAAAGTCTCATGTTGTAGAGCTTTTTAACATGCATTTTTAACATGCCTTGAAAGTCTTTGAAAGTTGAGAACAATACAAAAAGGCCTGAAAAGTATTGGTTTATTTCAAATAATATCTAGCCCCAAAATAATCATTACACCTTCTGAAAACTCTGCAATAGATATTTGTGATGAGACAACAATACTTTTTATTCAAATTCTGTGTGCTGAGTCTGTTGCTTGTCCAAGCTGTTAAGATTGTTCACAGTCTTTTAACAGGATTTTAATGAGGAAGTAATGTACTGTTAATAGCAATGGCGCTCTTAGTGACCAGTTAGGTGAGCTCCACTGATAAAAGCTACTGATTCAGTCAGTTCACTTTTGTTGATAAAGATTTGTTTCGTACATGTGCTAAACACCTCTAGTGGAAGAGCTGTGCTTGTTGCTGCTCCATGTACAGCCTTTACGCTGGTGTTCTCATATCAAGTTTGGCTGCAGGGATTTATTCTAATATTCTCCAATTTCTTCTATGATTTAGGAGTACGACAACTTGAGAAATGTGTTTTTTAATCATTGCTCCAAGCAGGCATGTTTGTCCAACACAGGTGCACATTTGGATAGAAAAAGGGATCACCATTCTTAAATATCTCTACATCTATCAGATGTATTGCACATTGAATCATATAGTATTTAGGTAGAAAATGACTTGTGTTGATAATTGTTTTCAATACTTTTCCATCAGTTACATTACAATGTGGTATCCTGAAAGTAAGTACAGTACTTCAATATGAATGCACTTGAATTAGCAGTCATGATGCCATGAAATCAGAGCCTAACAGAAAATTCCAACATATATTTATCAACATGCAAGATAGATATGAATGTTGTTTTCCTAGTTTTTCAAAGGTAATTTAATTCTACAATAATTATTAAAGCATGTAAGCTGTGTCTGATACTGCACCTGGAGGGGTCCATGAATTTGAAAACAGTTCCAAAAGGAGACATGGCACTGGGGTACGTAGTGGCCAAAAAGTATAGTTCCCCTAAAAGAACAGAAACAGCTCATAACTACTGTTAAATTGGTGCATAACTAAACGCTGTGAGAGGCTGAATGAATGTTACCTGCTTCATCTTCAGCAAAGGAGATGATAAACTTGTGGTGATGATTGATAAGTCCAGGAAAAGAGCACGTCTTTGTGTCACCCATACACACATTCCTCTCCTTCCAGTTTCCTGTTGTCTTATCTTCCTCTAACGCCATGATTCGACTGCAAGATTGACAGGAATCAGGTATATAACAAAACAATATGGGTTTACTAATATACTTAAGGCAGAAATTAATAGTTCATCTCTCAACTTTATTCTAGTGAGGATGATGGAAAAACCACTGAAAAAAACAGGCCAAGGAGGAAACTCTATCGCTTCAAATTTTAAAGGAATAGTTCGACATTTTAGGAAATATGCTTATTCACTTTCTTGTTGAGATTTACCACTGTTCGTTCTTTATGCTATGAAGTGAGCTGAGCTTTGCACAAAGACTGGAAGCAGAAGTAAACAGCTACTGTTTATCTCATTTTCTTTTAAAACAGAAAAATGTGAAGTGTAAAAAACAATAAGTTATGATTTTAAGGGGTAACCCCCCTTAAAATTATAACTTATTGTTTCTTGGTGGAGACTGCCGGAAGGCACTTCTCCCAGTATATATTATTAAATAAAAAGATACATGTTAATTAGTGAGCTTCAGCTTTTTTACTTCTGAATAGAGCCAGGCTAGCTATTCCCCCCTGTTTCTTTATGGTAAGCTAAGCAGTTAGCAGGTAGTTAACCTGCTGGCCACAACTTCATATTCAGTATACAGAAATAAGAAAGGTATCAACCTTCTCATCTCTCAACTGTCAACACAAAAACAAATAAGACAATTTCCCCATACCTCGAACTATTCCTTTAAATGAAGTAAAACTTGCCTGATACATCAGGATGATCCTGATCATTAGTTCACATTTTGTCAAACTGTGGCAATAAGAGACTAGACTGGAATTAATTTTAACCTTCTTGCAGAACTCCACAGGTCTACTTTAACTCATGGACAAGTCAGATGAAAGTGAAAGGAGGTACAGCAATGTTCTGGTCGATACTCTTTTTCATTAGATTGTCAAACTAAACAATCCTAAATGATTCTCAGGTCATCAGTCTCAAGTCGAGACATGAGTGCAAGCATAAAACACCCATGTCAAACCTCAAATATGAAAGTATGAAAAGTTAAGAAATCAAATTTGAGACCAAAAATTTGTATCGGTTAAATATCAGTGGATCGATATTGAAGTCAAACATTATCATATCAGCCTGTAGACTCAAGTGATGTGGCTTGAATTTAGTAAAAAAATGCACACCAGCTGAGCAAACAAGCTAAGAAGATCTAGTCTGTTTTAATTTACTCCTGAAAATCTGACAGAAAACGGTTGGAGGAAACTATTCGGCTCACATTGACACAATCTTACCCACTCATAAAGTCTCCAAAAAAGTACAGGCCGTTCAGATTGGGTGATTCACATCCTCTGTACACATATCCCCCTGTCACAGACTTCCCAACATGATGGCTGTATGCAAATATAGGGAGGATGTCATCTGTTGTGGCAGAGAAAGATGCACTGAATTTGACAAAAATCTGAAGCATCAAAATTAAATAAAAAACAGCACATAATGACGGAAATAACAGGTGGTGACAGAAAATAGTTATTTTTTACAATTAGAAAAGTTTAACATGAACAAAACTACTTACTCAAGGAGGAGTTGTGGCACAGCTTCACATCATAGCACTCAAAGCCCTCTTTGGCTCTCCATCCATAGTTTCCTCCCTTTACAATAATGTCAATTTCCTCATAGCGGTTTTGACCCACATCTCCACAGAATATCCTGCCCCTGCCATAGCGACTGACCAGGTCTCCACGATCCACAGAGCACCGCCACATGTTTCTGACGCCATATGCATACACCTCGGGCCGAGCATCTGGGTCACCAAGGAATGGGTTATCAGGGGGGAACCTGTAGTGCTTCCCACTGGAGTCACTTCCATCTACATCAATGCGGAGTACTTTTCCCAACAGAGCACTCCTGGGTAGTAAAAAATGGGGTTTAGCAATAGTTGAGAGGCCCTCTACTGCAGTTATTACCAACCAGGGGTACTTTTGCATTTGCCAGACAGTGTGCCACTTGTACTACATGTTGTAACTAAGAGTGCATGAAAATTATAAGCAAGAAGTCTAAACAGTCTAAAAGTAATGGAAAGTGGAAAATGACTATACAGTTATTTACAGTTATTTCTGTAAACTAAACAGTGTACAGAAATACTGAATACTGAATTGTTAATACAGATATCTAGAATAATGGCAATGTTTAAATTAGCTAAAGGTAATGTATAAACAGATGAAATACTTAGCTAAGAGTATTTGATAAATAGCTGAAATAGATAGTAAAGGATAGACGCTTCTGCCACTACAAGTGGTAGTATGAATGCAAACTTGACCAAACTGACCTAAATATAGGGTTGGGCAAAATATTCTCACGATAAAAAAAATTATAAATGTCAAATCATTATTTCTTTCAAGTTGCTTTTTGTTTTGACCAGTTAATTGTGGTTTTAAACTGTTCTTTATGTTGAGAACATGACAAACACTTGCCAAACAGTGAATCACATAACAAATCTTAGGTAGAACATTAAAAACAATTATGATAAAAATCTTTTTTCAACAAATATGCATAAGTAAAACGGAGTAAAATCTTTTTTCATTCTCTTTTCTATCATCATTGTTTTTTAGGCCAGCACTATCTAAATACTGACAATTAAACTTTATGATGAAAACACTCTAACAGTAGAGACTTGTATATGATTTATATTTATAAATGACATCTAGTTTAATGATGAAGAGGCACATGAGTTTATCTGATAGTGCTTCCGACAAAAAAGGTTGGGAACCACCGCTTTCTGCTTCGTTCCTCCTCACTCTTCCTCACACTTGAAGAAACCTGAAGCACCTTACTTGTTTTGTGAGTTGCCATACTTCCCAAATGGATCCCCAGCCTTTCCACCATCTCCAGTGAAGATGTACAAATATCCATCGAGACCAAACAGCAGCTGGCCTCCATTGTGGTTTGCAGCCGGCTCCTCGATCTCTAGAATGACCCTGAATGTAAAAAGAATGTAGATCAGTAAAGGCACATCCACATTCAGGTGGTTTTTCAGACATAAATATCTGGCTGTCATTTTTCACTCAGCCTTTACTTCTTTAGCTATGATGCTTTGGTGTTCATTCCATGTAACAATTATTTTTCTAACAGGAAAATTAGTAATAACAGAGCAGGCCTCAGGTGTTAAAGTCGGTTCGCCCCAAAGTGCAGAAACTGATTTTTTTCTCCTACCTCTAGCCATATCTGCAAATGCTGAGCTAAGGTTTAGAGATTTATCCCACCAAAACAATGGAGGTGAATGTTTGTATTGATTAAACAAAAGAGATATAAGGTGTTCATTTGTGAACTTTAGAGGTGTTGGTAGAAAGATTGTTACTTTTGGAGAGAGTGAGGCTAGCTGTTTCCCCTACTTCCAGTCCTTATGCTAAGCTAGGCTAACCGACTACTGGCAGTAGCTACATGTTTACCGCATAGACATGAGAGTGGTATTTAGCTTCTTGAGAAATGTTCAGGTGCTATACCACATTTTGGTATTTCAGGGGACTATAACAAAGTCAGTGACTGTGTCTTAAATTCATAACATCTTAATGTGGTTGTAGCTACATTTTATCTGTGCTTTCTTTTTTTTCAGTTATTTTAATTGCTGCACATTGCTACATTGAGTGTAGATAACTCAGCCTGTGGCATAGGCAACATAGGCCTAGGGTGTAAAATATCAGGGTGGCGCCGCAAGAGAAAGTTTTCAACTGGATCAACACCACCAGCTCATCCGTCACCAGCATATGCTACAGTAGTAGCTAGTCAAGTGGACCCACCTCGCGCTGAGTCGCAGCCAGTGTTTGAAAGAATGGTAAAGTAGAGTTTTGCAAAAATCAGGGACAAACTTGCTCTGTTTGGGACTGTGAGCTGCACTTTGTGCTGAAGTTAACATTTGTGTGAGATTTATGAATTAAGTGTTTTCTGTCAGTTTTGGTTTCCATCTTCTTTTCTGTGTCAGACGGTCTGAAATAGATACTATCATATCAGCAGAGCAATAACACAGGCTAATGCACAGTAAAGAGTAAAGAGCAGGTAGTAAAAATCAAAATCTAAAATCTCGCATAGGGCTCCAACATTGTCAGCGCTGGCCCTGCTCTTACCTGAAAAAAAGTTTTATTTAGCTGAGGGCCCCAGAAAGGTTTGGGCCAACTGTGAAGTGACTTACTGCATTAAGCTCAGAACATGTTTATGCACGCTTTGGTGCAGATACACCTGAGGGGGTATTTGACAGTATAGCCCTATATATTTCTTTCAAAGGGTAATTATAAGTGCAGACCTACACATCAACCAAACTTTGATGCTATAAAAAGAACAAAAATAAAACTTTCCTGTTTGCATACCTCTCTGAGTCAGGATCAGCCATGTTCATATTGTAGGCAGACACCTTCATCTCACTGACTCTGACTTTCTCCAGCTTACTGTTGACCTGGATAGAGTAGTAGATGAAGAAGCGTCCGTTGTCACGGTACTTGGGATGGAAGGTCATGCCCAGGAAGCCCCTTTCATCCCCCAGCCAGGGCGTGGTCATTACTTCCCCACTCATGTCCAAGAAGGGGCTCTCCAGCCGGCTGCCGTCACGCAGGTAAACCCACACGAAGCCCACCTGCTCTGCGATGAACATGCGATGTGTGTCATCGCCACTGTGTAGCATCAACACGGGATTCCTGAGGTTGTTCGCTACCTCTGTCAAGCACACCTGGAGACACCCTCTGGGGTCCTCCACCACCGCTCCCAGGTTGCTGTTGAGGTCGGGGCTTTTCAAAACATTGGGATAGCAGTAGTCCTGGTCAGACAAGTCTACTATGCTGCAGAACGTGGTAACATCTCGCTCAGCAGTGTCCCGCAGCAGCTGGTTCTCAGTTAGATATTTAACCACATGATGACATTTTCCAAGAAACTCAGAGCAGTAGCCAAAGCAAAGGCCAGGTAGTTCTCTGACAGGTGTGTACGGGTCCTCAGCATCATAGAGGTGGGCAGCATATGGAGAGCATTCCTAGATGGGGCAAACACGAGACACTACAGTGTACTAATTATCTAATTATTACTTATTATAAGACATTTCAGGGCACTGGTAAGACAGGAGATGAACGTTAAGGGGGCACTTTGGCTGAGCAGACGGGCTTGTTCAGCCCAATTCTGACATTAGATCAAAGTTGAAGCGAGGATGTGTCTCTTAAAGGACAAAGACATATTCTGGTTTTCAAAAAAGGGCTTGTTTACCTTCCAGACCTCAATAGTGGTTGCTAGAAGTGCTGGTTAATGGGAATTTAAGATTATTCCTTTTTCTGAATCATTATAAAGACTCTGGATTAGAGCCCTTTTTAGATTTGACCTAGAGAATCACATGTCTCATAAATTGAGTTCTCAATTTCTTTTACAAGTATAAGTCTTATAAGCTTAGTGATTGTTTTAATATAGGGGAGACCGGGTATGGTTGTAACATTTTTTGCTTCAGCAACTATAACTCACTGAATTTTGTAGCGTGTAGAGTTCTTAAATTTTTATACAAAGTACTCACATTTGTTCACTACAAATGGCACCAATTCAATCCTTTACAAGAATATCACAGACCTCGTGACTTGATGTCAAATGCATTTTGTTCCCTTGTTACAACCTGCCCCAATAGCGGGGTAGGTTGTAATACATGCTGGGGTAACAGTCACACAAAAGAATCAAAAATAGATGCCACACTACATGATAATCTTCCAAAACAGGTAGTGATATCAAAGAACAATGTTTCACTTTTGCTGTAACAGACTTTGTCTGATGACTCACGCGCATGTACAGTATGTGTATGTAAATTTATATATAGAATAAACTTACTTAAAAGTATACTTAATAAATACTACTAAAATGTAATTAATTAAAGAACATCTCTGTACATCCTTAGGTCTAACTAAAAAGAGGTGTGTGTGCGTGTGTGTGTGTCAATATGTGTATATTCTTATTCAGTCAGTACGTATACCAGCACTTCTATATTTTACTCTTTGGCGTACCGGGACTTTTTCTTGCACACAGGCACTTCTCACAAGCTGCCCATACACTTTTCTACCCTCTCCTCCAGCGGAGACTGAGTATGGAAAAGGTCGAGTGACGATACATACGCCAACATGTGTACAGCATGTGAATGGGGAGTACTGGTCACAGTGCTGACAAATTAATGCTGGTAACCCTGGAGTGCGGGTTTGGTGGGCCCAGACTGCATAGGGCAATCTGGAAAATATTAAAATCAAGAAAGTACCTAGTTTTATGTATCATGGATGGTTGTAACACTTTTTAAGGAAGTGTTACAACCCACCCCACCCCTGTCAGCCAGTGTTTAGCTAGCCGTATTACCATAGTGTCTTGAAATTAGAAAGGAAAAAATGCATCACATGTTGCCTGAGAAACACTATACTATATACTATATACTATATATTCTGAATGTACCTCTTTCCAGACTTGATAACCACCATGCCTGATTGGGGAGGAAGTAGGTAAATACTGAAATGATCACCTCACTCCTATCTTATCTCTATTTGGTGGAATTGGTGTTGTTACAACTCTCCCCATGTTACAACCATACCTGGTCTCCCCTAAATAAAACTGAAAGTGATTCAAAAGTTGAGAGATGTAGACTGAGCATGTTAAATTGTAATCACAGGTTTCCTGTAGGCCTATCTAGATTGGACAATGTTCTGCAGAGGCAGAGCCTGAACAATATTTTATTCTGTGAAATAACTTTTATACCAATTCATAGCACTCAGTCCAACCTTTAGAGAAGAAAATATATTTACCTGGCACATGATTTCCTTCAGTGTATCTGCACAGAGCTCATAACCTGCCACTTCCAGCTGGTCAATAATGTCCCAGTATCTCTCCGCGATCATGTTGTCCGTCCTCTGGTCACAGCACCCAAACTGCTCGTACTGCGTGCAAAACTCCAGGTGCCACGAAGGTATGAAAGGTGGCTCGAAGTCCAGACACTGAGGGTGAGCTGATGCTGGCTGGATTGGGACGAGCAACATCACTGATATGATTAGGACAAAGTCAAGAAGGCTCGGGATGCTTCTGGATGAGATCGGACCTACCACTGCGCATAAAACCGCGCAACCGGCTCCGCTTGGATGAAGCGCAGCAGCCCGCGTACTTGTCATTTTTGCCGTCGGCACCAGAAAGGGTTCAACTGCTCACTCTCATTTATGTATGAGCCAACGTTTACGTGTGCGCGCGTACACGTGAATGTCTGTGTAATCATACGTGCATCCCAGCAGTCAGCCCCTGCCTCATTTGCCCTCAGTGTCTCGCCACCTGCTCAAGCCAGAAATGCACCATGTCGCCCGTTTTGTCTCCATAATTAGTAGCAGTTAAAACAAAACACATTTGTAATGGCGGTCAAGTTAATTGGATTTAGACCTATACTTTATTCTCCGCAACGCACAGTGGTTTTCTACACCGCAGCGAAGTTAGCAGAAGAATATGCGCGCGCGCACACACACACACACACACACACACACACACACACACAACCGGGCACAGTGTCGAGGCATGCAAACACCAACATAGTAGGCCGACCACAACACAAACTGTAATTTTGTCTCACATTCAAGTAAAAGCGCCTCCAGGCAGCGTGCTGTTTGTGCAACAATCCTATAGATCTACTGTCCCGGCATGTCAAAATTTGAATATACAGTCAAGTCTGTCATCACGTTCTAGGGGTGCCAAGGGAAATAACATCTTCACCAAACCCCTGTACTTAATAGCATACACACATGTAATCAAGACCAACAAAAGTAACAACATAAAGCACTATGCCTACTTTGTTTGGGTTTTGATGGGAATTTGAATATCATGCGTATAGGCTACATTAGCCAGGAATTGTTAGGAACTGTTAAAGTTATAAGTATAAAAGTTTTATCAACAATTTTACTTTTCTTAAAGCCCCCCACCTCGAAACTTAGAATTACAGAAACTTTGTAGTTCAACACAGCAGTAAAATAGGTAGAAGCTGAAATATTGGCTTTATAAATGTGGTAATTGCCCAGTAGACACTATAACTTGTATGTAATGTATGTGAAACTTTATGATGGCCTCACCTGCAGCCTGCTAATTGAAATCTCTGTAACTTTCTTTCACTCACAAGCATTTTCTCTATTGTTTACAATTTATAGTTATTTTTGTCTTCAGATGGTTTACTTTGGCCTGATGCACATCTCATTCACAATGCAAATAGGATTGTTGGCAGTACATTCTAATTGTATTGCACACATATAATAAGTTATTGGTACCAATCTACAGAACATCAGTGATATCAGAGAAGTGAAATGCCAGTGCAGATAAAAAAAAACAATAGGCTACCCAGCCTGTTCACTACCTTTCCATTCTTACTATAACCAACGTTTTTATTTGCACATTAACTTATATTACTCACATACATATCTGTATAGCGTCCTTGTAAATATAATTTAGTTTTGTCTATGAAGATTCTCAGTCATCCAGGTCATAGTTATCAAACGAAGGTTAAAGTCAAGGGCAACTGGACTTGGTTGAAGATACTGGAAGACGTTTCATCCCTCATCCAAGGGACTTCTTCAGTTCTGACTGAACACACTAAGATAGATACTGGTACACCCCAAAGACCGCACACCCAAACACAAGAAAAGCTATCTAGTGTATGCGGCCCAATGCAGTGAGGAATGCACAGACCTGTATATTGGGGAGACTAAACAACCACTTTACAAATGCATTGCTCAACAAAGAAGGGCCAACTCCTCAGGTCAAGACTCAGTTTACTTACATCTGAAGGACAGAGGACACTCGTTTGAGGACCACCAGGTGCACATTTTAGACAGAGAAGATGGATGGTTGGAAAGAGGTGTCAAGGAAGCCGTCTACACCAGGGTTGAGAAGCCATCGCTGAACCACTTATCCTCCACTTACAATGCTGTCCTTTCATCACTTCCCAGGAAACTCAACAAACGTAACCTATTGGCCTCAGGTGAAGATACCAATGATGGTCGTTCAGTCTTGGCCTCAGGTAGTCCAAACGATCATAACGACTGTCGTTAAAACAGCCAGGAACACCAACGAACCAGCAGTATCAACGATCCTGGCAAACGACCCCACTGAGGTTAAATTGCTGAGTTTCCCTACCAGTCGGTCAGAACTGAAGAGGTCCCTTGGATGAGGGACAAAATGTCTTCTAGTATCTTCAACCAAGTCCAGCTGCCCTTGACTTCAACCTTCGTTGGATAATTTAGTTTTACATTTTCTTCCTTCCAAAAATGGTACTATTAGCCTACAATAATAAATATAAATAAATATAGCAGTATTTTCTGTGTGTTGTGGCTTATGTTTGATTTTTTTTTTTATTGCTAAGCCCTGCGACCTATTAGCACCTGACTATTGGTGCTGTGCAAGGAAAAAAATCTGGTTTAATAAAGAATTGAATATTTGTTTTTAGATGTCTGTGTGTTGCATGAAGGAGGCTATAACTGCATTTCATTGTGCAATAGGCACTACTGTATACTGAACCTTTTTACAAATCCCCAGTGGCTCCTCATGCCTGCCAGTTCATTCCCTCACAGCCTTGTGAGAATCAACACGAAAACTAAGTTCACCAATATGTACCAAGTTCATTTTCTCCGTCATTTTTAGTTGTAGCCTAAGGTGTTAAACAAAATAACTTGTATTTATCCAGCAGATGGCAGCAACCGAACTGTTAATGGACCTCAAAGTGGACAAGGAAGCGGAACTTCGTCATTTCTTTTCATTTTGCGTTTGTTTTGGTGAGTAGGAAAAGTATCAAGCTAATTAGAATAAAAACATGACACTTCCGTCCGGATACTTCAGCTTAAAATATTTATTAAAGGAAACATGATTTGCTAGTACGTAATTTAATTCGTAGAACCGATTAAATATAAATAATATTGGGTTAAAAACGAATAAGTAACCATTCTGATTTGCTTTGTTTTTAATTATCGCGCACACGTAGTATTCTTATGGAAAACGAAGTTGCGCGTTTATTTTGAAGGCTAAATATGTACACTTCCGGTCGCATTTCAGCTAACTGTGTTTGGGCTGACGCGCGGCGATAATAAGGCGCTGCCAAGTCCGACAACAAAATACAATTTGACCAGCGTAACATATGCAGCTACAATCCACTACCATGACATATTAAAGGGGTGGAGGGAGACGCGGTTTCATGCTCGTTAGGTGACCGGAGCCAGTCAACTTTTCGCCGTAGAGCCGAGACGCTGCGCCCCACAGACCTCTGTGTGAACGCTGGAGAAGCTACAATGAGCTCGGAGCGCCAGAGCGACAGCGAGGACGCCGACGAGTCGCAGGACAGGCCCAACAGCGGCACCGTCTCCGACAAAGAGGAGGACACTGACATCGACGGCTCGGACGTGGAAGATGAAGTCGCTCCGGAGGGTTCTCCTTCGCGCGCGGGGAGCAGCGGGGACCGTCCCGAGCGCAGTGCGAGGTCTCCGGTATCCGAGGAGCGAGAGCCCGCCTGCCAACCGGCCGCCGCGCCGGAGACGGGGAGCGGCGGGGACTCAAGCATCGATAGCCGCAGGGGGAATAGCCTGTTTTCCTGGCTGCAGAGCAGGACAATAAGACGAGGGGTGTTTGTGGACCCGGCTAGGGATAACTTCAGGACAATGACCAGTTTATACTGCTCTATGAATCCGGCTGTGGAGTCTATCAACCTGAGCACGCAGACCCACGGAGCGGTCTTCAACCTGGAGTACTCCCCCGACGGGTAAGAACACTTTTACGGCCTTTCACCCGGACTCCATCTTCACTGGGTTCCCACTTGTCCTGGAAAGTAATTGCAGCGTTAAACAATACACTTGAATGGTTTGAAAAAGGTTGGGTAAATTTCCTGGAAAGTGCTTGAATCACATCATCAAATTCACCCTCATTATGCTTAATCTCCCTGGACTCTGACCATATAAGGCCCACTAACGTTACACGTGCAAAGGAAAGCCCACTGGTTGATATTTATGTTGAAACATACATAGTTTAAAATAGTCAGTATTTTCTTTAACTGTAAGCATTTAGTTAACAACATGACAGTTTGACAGCCAAAACGTTTTTGAAAAAGCTACTCACAGTAAGCTCAACTAGAGCGTACACCTAGGGTTTAAGCCTGGATGACAGACCGCAGATTTAGGAAGTAAATCCTGCAGCCAAACAAGGTCAAGCTGTGTCCAGTCTGGGTCAAGTTTGTTTGTGGCCTTATGTGACAGCAGAACAAGTCTTTCCTGCACAAAAAAAGTGTTTGGGGGATTGTTTTGTCCTTGGAAAGTCACTGGTCAGGGGGTTGTTTTATTAATTAATATTTTCATTTACCTCTGCATCTATGTTCTTGATCCATACAGTGTTGTAAATCTTAGAATGATGTCCAGGAATTGAAAAAGAAGTAACCTTTTGTCTGTTGTTTCACACTTCACTTTTTGGTCCTTCCCTGATAATTCTTACATTTGCAGCCAGGGGTTATATATTGCTCGGAGATGAATATCTAAAATGCAAAATGTTTTTGTTATTATTTATTTTCCCTTCTTTTTGTTGCATCACTGTTGATTGTAATGAGACAGAGTATTGCTACTTTCCCATTTATATTTCCACAACATATGTATAATTATCTGTTTGAGTATATCATGTGCTTTATATAATACATTCTATATTATGGAACTAAGTCAGACGTTAAGTTCTTGTGTGTTGTTGGTATTGTTGTTGTTTGTCTTTATGTGTAGAAAAGCATACTGTTAAAAAAACCTGTGTCTCTAATTTGTGTGTCTGCTCTGCTCAGGTCTGTGCTGACTGTGGCCTGTGAGCAGACTGAAGTCCTGCTGTTTGATCCCATCTCATCCAGACACATCAAAACCCTGACGGATGCCCATGAGGACTGTGTCAACAACATAAGGTGCATTTTTCTAATCTTAAAACATCCAGGGAGGGTTTACAAAGTGAGCGTGCAAAACCTGCATCCACACCAGGCAAGGGATGAAGGGAAGCTCAAAGCAGTGAAACATAAAAAGATTCAGGATGGCAACATGATCCCTTAAATCCTCTTTATTGTCCAAAGTGCATCAGATTGAGCTACTTGTCAGGATATGAAGTACAGAGGCCAATAAAAACGACTAAAGGGACCAAGCGGCTGCCTATATTCATGTCTGCAGAGAATATTAAGTTAGAAATCTCCCTGACTATCTGTGCCCTGCAGGTTTTTGGACAATCGTTTGTTTGCCACCTGCTCTGACGACACCACAATTGCATTATGGGATCTCCGTAAACTGAATTCAAAGGTTTGCTCGTTGCATGGCCACGCCAGCTGGGTGAAGAACATCGAGTATGACACCAACACTCGTCTCCTCGTCACGTCTGGCTTCGACGGCAACGTCATCACATGGGACACTAACAGGTTTGTGTGTTTAGATGATGTGAGCATCACAGTATGTACTGTGTACATTTTAAAGTAAATATGAGGGACATTATGAATACTTAATGCTTTGGGGATTGTGTCTTTGTGTTCTCTGCACCTTTACTGAGATGATGAGTGATCGGACAAATGCTTTAAAATGTTCATTATGTTGCCTTTTATGATATCACCACCACTATATATAAACTCCGGTCTGTCACATAATGAGATTAAAACAAAGAAAAGATGCACATGCTCAAATTTAAGAAGCTGGAACCTTGGATTTTTTTTTCATTAAAATATTACACTAATGATTAATCCATTATCAATCAGCTAGTCAAGTTTTGTTTCTTCACTACCAATATTTGTAAATGCAGAAAAATGATTGTTTTGTCTCTTGCATTTGTGTCACAATCCAGTCACTTTTACCTCCTGTTCTGGTGTTTACGTCATGCTGTAGAAGGAGCTTCACATAAAAGTCTAAACAATACATCCCTGACTTTTTAACAGTCCACTTTCTTTCTCCCCGCTATCAAATAAAACCTGCAGCCTCATAACTTTGGGGTAAATGGGATTTTTGGCTGTGAAGAACTTCTAAAAGTTGCTGATTCTAAAGTTTCTGTAACTGTAGCCTGTCTGCCTCCCCGCCTCAAGCAAACCGTTTTAACCAGAATTACATAGAATTATTTAAGAGAACGCCATCAGGTTGCCTCTTTAAGCGTTCTGTAATTGTCCTTCGTCTGCAGGTTTACAGAGGACGGCTGCCCGCATAAAAAGTTCTTCCACACGCGCTACCTAATGAGGATGCGCCTGACACCCGACTGTTCCAAGATGCTCATCTCCACTTCCTCGGGGTACCTGCTCATCCTCCACGACCTGGACCTCACCCAGTCCCTCGAAGTGGGCAGCTACCGCATGCTGCGAGCCCGTCGGACTCCCCTCAGCTCAGGTCAGATCACAGTCTTCCTGAACACTTAAAATCACAATTATTTAAACTGAAAAAAATCCACTGTTTTTCACTGTTTTAATTCCTTTCTGTGAAGCTTACATGTTTTGAATACTAATCAATTTGGTAGATTAGTCAGAATGAGCTGTAATTTTGATGGTTGAGTAATTTTTCAGTACAGATTCATAAATACAAAAAGTTACGTGGTTGTTTCGATTTGATGCCGTTTCAAATGTTAGACATTCTTAGCCATTGCACAAATGAATTAAGAAAACTGCTTAATTAACTTCATTCTGTCATTATTACTGTTGTTGACTAAATGGTTAAATGATTAGAACTTTAAGAAATTAAAGAAAATTATTTTTGGCCCTGTTGTGATTTTGTAGATGGAGGCACATCAGCATCCAGGTCAGCTGGAACTCCTCGCCAGGGAAACGACTCTAGCAAGATCCACCCTCATAGAGAAGGTCAGAAACAATCATGACGTTCTTAACAGGTGCAAACTGAGGTTCTCTTCTGCCAAAGTAATAAGGATAGACTATAAAGTTCTCACAGACTTTGTTCTTGCAGGTCTTTCTCCCAGGAACAGCCTAGAGGTTTTGACTCCAGAGATCCCAGGAGAGAGAGACCGAGGAAACTGCATCACCTCCCTGCAGCTCCATCCTAAAGGCTGGGCCACGCTCATCCGATGCTCCAGTAACATGGACGACCAGGAGGTGAGAAACATTTAGCTGTAGGATAGACCTGTTGTCTCAAAGCAAATGATCCTAAATCACCTTGCTACATGTCTCAATTTTGTTTTATAGATATAAAAACAAAGTGAGACACCTTTTATGCATCTATTAAGTCCTTAATGACCTCTGTTGAACCTTTGTTGGTGTAGTGTAGCAACAGTTTTTAAAAATTGGGTTTATTCTTGATGATGATCATCATTTGAAAGCTATACCCAAATAATAAAATACAAAAAAATATTATTAATATTTTAATTTAGGTACTGATAAGGTATCAGTACCTAAATTAAAAAACTTATATAAGATATTTACCCTTTTTTGGTTCAATGATGATAATTGTCCAAACACAAGCATTCATATAAAAGTAATAATAAATTAAATCTGAAATTGGCAACATTTAAAACAGATTAGTGGTTGATAAAAGAATAAGTAGTATACTATTATGATTTCAGTAGGTATGAAAAAAAGTATTGAGGTTTGATATGCATCCCCACTCACACGTAGATCAGATACAGAAATTAATTATCATTGCCTTTATCATGGGTACTTCAAGCAGCTCATTCAATCAAAACATCACTTATCTTTAAACTAAATTTACTGCTGTATCTCCAATAACCACCAGGAACAAAATATAAGACAATTTGGCCAAATCACCTATAAATATTTTTTTAAAGGGCCTTCAGTGCAGTTCTACTGTTAGATTTTGTGAATTGTCTTGTCTTATCACAAGCAAAAAGCCACTAATGGTTGGTTGGTTTCACTGTGGATCCCTGACCAGCGTCAAGTGTCTTTCCAGTGATGACACCAACATGATTAATAGTTTCAGCCCTCAGTATGTGACACTGACTACATCTAACCCTGCATGTCCACCTTTCTTCCTGTCTTTCTCCAGTGGACGTGTGTGTATGAGTTCCAGGAGGGAGCGCCCACCCGTCCGCTGGTGTCCCCCCGCTGCTCCCTCCGCCTCACCCACTACATCGAGGAGGCAAACGTCGGCAGGGGCTACATCAAAGAGTTGTGTTTCAGCCCTGACGGACGACTCATCTGCTCCCCGTATGGCTACGGCGTCCGCTTGCTCGCCTTTGATGAGAACTGCGGCGAGCTGGCCGACTGCCTGCCCGTTCAGACCAGCTGCCTCAGGGAGATCCGCTCCATCTACTCGCACAGCGATGTGGTGCTCACCACAAAGTTCTCCCCAACACACTGCCAGCTGGCCTCGGGCTGCCTCAGTGGACGCGTTGCCCTTTACCAGCCCAAGTTTTAGCCACCCGATGCTATCGAAGAACGATGCACTGCAGACCTGGATAAAGAAGTGCTAATCAGGGTTTCTGCACAGATCTAGAATGTGTAGAAGAAGGCCTCAAAATGTCCCCAGAATACTGTTATATTTTCCATGATTTTAAACTCATCTAAGATATACAGATTTATGTTGTGCAAAGATTATATATAATATATAAGAATAGGGCTTTCTTGGTATCCTTTTATCCATTATAAATTATATCAAAACCATGAAAGGAAATTCAACTTTTCAAAAAAATTGTATCTTTAAGAACCCCAAATAACATTCCCTAGCATTTGTTTTAAAGTGCTGAAGTGGTACAGATGGGTGGGATTTACTAAATGCAGATAGTTCATATAATCTGACGCACGGTACTACTGGAATATTGGGACTTTTCGAACCCTCCGCCAGACAATCCCTTGAGAAAACTCCACCCATCTGCCACCTAAAAGGGATAAAGCAAACCTTAAAAAAGATTTTAAGTACTTCTAGACCCAGGTCTGCAGCTGTGAAGCTGACTGAGTTTGTTTGGGTGTGAACTGTAAGCTGACGGTTACTGATGTGAATTAAAAAAAAAATGAAAAAAGGAGAAGATATAAGTTGTGGGCCCTTGACCAGGCTGCAGAAGTGGATGAAAACTTTCTGCCTCTCTGACCCTGAACTTCAAGAAATTTAACTAACTCCTATTAAAACTGAGGATAGGAAATCCAACCCTCTTGATCATTAAATCAAGAGATGCGGTTCATCTGTGGCTCTTTTTCATACTAAAGGATTAATTTTGGTCTCTATAGCAGTGGAAAACTTTGACTTATTTTGAGACTCGGCACAACCAGATGTTGCTGTCTCGGGACAAAAACACTAAGGATGCAAACAGATAAACAGTCAGATATTAATTCTAAGGAGACAAACAAGAAACAGGCGCTTGTGTCTGCCGTCTGCATTGTTGTTGATCGTCTCGGCACGGCGTCCTCTGCTGCAGATCGTGTCGCTCTCAGCTGCTCCACTGTGCTCATGCCTTTTCTACAGGTGCTGCTTCTCTGCTCATACAATCTGAACTTTGACCCTCGACTTCAAGGACCTCATCTTCAATGCCTTTCTGCTTTACCTACATTTTTTGTTTTCCTTCACCCTGTTGTCGCCTTCGTGGTCTTGGTTTTGGTTTGGTTTTTAGTGGTTTTATTGGTGTGTTGTGTCGGGCACTACTTGTTCACGGTGTTTGATTTGTTTGATCCTGCGGTCACTGTTTCCCTTCCCAGTTTGTGTGTTTTTATCTTATGCCTGTAAATGGAGACTTTGTGCTGTCTGGAAAATAGAAAAGTCCAGCTGCTGTCAGTATCTAAGCTTCCAAAGTATCCCACCCTGACATTTTCCAGACCCACTTCCTGTACAAACCAGTGTTACAAGATTTTTATACTTTTGCTAAGTAAATTCTACTTAAAATTACATATTTCTTCCCTATAAGATAAGGCTAGCATTATTCTGAATCTTCTACATAGAGTACTTTCTGACTTCCCTACCTTGTTTGTGGCACTCAGCCCGAGCCCATGGGCTCTTACTGAAGACGTTAATCTTTACTAAGAGCTCACAAATACACAGGTTCATTTTAAAAAAGGCTCTTTAATTTCCTATAACACCTGGCCACTGTAGTCTGTAGCAACCATTACTCAAACGTGTAAATAGTGAAGTTGTTGGGGACTACGTTTAGCCGTGAGTGTTTACAACAGCATGGGATTAATACAGAAAAACTACAGTGGCACAGAGGAATAAGATATATCAATATTTGGCCACACGGACAATATGAATTAGTAGAATCAATTAAGGCTGCAACTAACTGACTTCATAGTCATCTGTCTATTTATTTAATCGATTAGTTCTGTAAAATCAGAAAATTGCCACAGTGTTTTCCAAAGCCCAAGATGACGTCCTCAAATGTCTTTTTTTTTTTTGTCATAGCTTAGTAAAGAAACAAGAAAATATTCACATATAAGAAGCTGGAAACAGAGAAGTTTTTATTCAAACAAGTTGGTGATTAATGTAATAGTTGACAGCTAATCGATTAATTGTTGCATCTCCTGAATCAATTCATTGCTGGTTTTGGTCTGGATTTGTTGAAACTAAGAATATGATAAGAATATTGCCAGCCTCATTCTTTAATCAGCTTGTTGAGCTTGTGGACGGCAGATTTTGGCAGACGTTCAGCAGCGTTCGTTTAACCTTTAAAGGATGAAATTGTTGCCAAGAAACATCTGACTTGTTTTTTGACCTTGTACCTCATTTTGTTGGTTTTTGAAGAGTGTGTTGATCCACATCAGTGTTTTTTCCCCCATGCATCACATCCAGTTCTCTTTTTGACAATGTTGTCATAAAAGTGACCTATCAGGTTATTCCTCTCTATGGACCGAATGCATTGCTTTGACTGTTCTAGTACCGGCAATGCTTTTCTGTTTTCAACCAGTGTAGTATAGGTGTTGTAAGGACAAGCGCATGCTTGTGTGGATGTTACACCTTAATGTAAACTGGTTATAGTACATACTGACTGCAGAATAGATATAACGTAAATAAAAGGTAGACATTTGCGTATACTACTATGCATACCAGCCTTCATGAATATTCTCCTTTCCTATGTATGTGAGGGTGATGCTCTGTGTAGAGCTGTCAGATGCCAAAATTTTGCTTGCACAAGGCAATGCTTCTCCTCTGAGCTGAGAACTAAAGGTGAACATCTGCTATTATGGATTTTTTTAAAGTTATTTACATATAGCAAAAGCTTAAATTTTACAAGAACTGATTGACATTTTTGCAGGTACACTTATTCACTTTCTTGCCAAAAGTTAGATTAGCAGATCCAAACTTGTCTCACAACTTACTTGAATACAAAGCTACAGCTAGCAGTCACTTAGACTGGAAAAAGGGGTAACAGCTATTCTGGCTCAGCCTAAGGGTCACAAAATCCACCTACCAGCACTTCTTAATTAAGATTATATGTCGTTTGTTTAATCTGTATAAAAAGTGTAAAACCAGAAATTTGCCTTTTTTGGGGTGGTTATGTGTGTGGGTTGACTGGCAACCAAACACAGAAACGGCCATGAAAACCCCTCGTAAAATGGTAACTTGTAGTTTTTACACTTCAGTTTTTGTACGGAGGAAACAAACAACATATATTGTGTTAATAGCGAGCTTTATGTTTTCTGGTAGTGGAGTTCGTTGACGTTAGAGTGAGTCAAGCTAAATCTGTTTCCCGCTGTTTTCCACTTTGCTAAGCTAAGCTAACAGGCTGCTCATGGTAGCTTCATACTCACCGTTTTCACATGAGTGGTATCAATCTTCTCTTCTAGCCCATTACCAGAAAGTGTAATAAGTGCATTTCCCAAAATGTTTAAAAAACTAAAAGTTGTTTGAGAAATTTATTTAAAATTTTGGAGAAACGATGGAAGTCGTCCGAACACAGATGTGATTTCATAATTCCCAGCTCACAACATGGTCCTGTATGTCGGCTACTGAGGAAGGATGCTTTCGACACTTTGTACCTCAGTTAACTGCTCAAAATGTCCGTGTTTCACAAATCCATCCATTTCACCTTCAGCTCAGTCAAATCAGGGACTTCCCCCTCCTCGTGAATAACTCATTTTTACCAAGGTAAAGGCATTAAGAAATACTCTAGAATGATTTCACTAATTAACTTACATTTATATATATTTTTAATTGACTGAGCTGAAGGTTAAAGGAAACAACCATTCTGTATATTCAATGCTGCTTTTATTTCACTTATATTCACAAGCTCTTCGGAGAGAAGTGTCTTATCTGCTATTTTCACTTCAGGTATACAAACTAAACAACCGGGTTCATTTTTATGAATTCCTTCTCTTTGTTGTTATTTTTTGTGAAGTATTCTGGGTTTTAACCTGTTTTCTGATGTGGATTAATTGAATGTTCTCAGTAGTTTTGGTGTTACCTGCGTCACCTCAAGTGGTCACAGCTGGGGGACGGGTGGACGAGACAATAACATGTTGAATTGCTCGGACTGTTGTTTCCTAAATTGCTATACACAGCAAGTTATCCCAACAATGATACTAAAATGGTACTTAATATCACTGAAATAAAAAGGTTAGCTTCTTTTGCACTGCTTGCACTGTTTGGTGTTTGAGTCCAGTATTTCTATACTTAAGTATTTCTTTTTAATTACAGTATTAAAACTCCACAAATGAAGGGCTGAGAATCAACCACTAGATGGCAGTCAAACACATGCAAAATATACTCTAAACCAGCGGTTCCTAAACTAGGGGTCCTGCCCACTCAAGGGGGTTGTGAGATGATTAACAAGTTAAGAAGGATGAAGTTTGTTTATTTTTATAAGACTTTATAATAATCTTTGCTTTTGTCTTGTGAATTACTGAATAATTTTACCTCTTCAGCCAACATGAGACAGAAGAATCACATATTGGATGAACTGCTTTTAACTTAGACATACAACCTAAGATAAAAGGTTGCGAGTAGACATAGCTGTGTTTTAAGGAGTCCCAAGCCAGTCAAGACTGGGAACAATTGCCCTATCACACTTTCTAGCAACCCCTTTTCACATGTTGTATTTGTCCATGAGCAGTTTAGAGTTATGTTCCCTGCTTAGTTAATTTTATCTGAACACTTTTAAAGTCAGGAACAGGTAAAACTCCTGTGCTTCACAAGAAAATAGCAAAGATAAAAAAGCAAACAGATAAACATTTTGTATATCTGTAATGTGTTTAGCCATGCAGGCAGCTCTAGGGGATAGCAATGTCTGTTAATTTAATACTTAAATATCTAAACCCCTACTGGAGGCACTGGTATAATATTGTGTACCAACATTCATAATATCCAGACGATGAACCCTAAAGACTTTGGTGCCTCTGACTTTTAATTTTGGACCATCATCTTTTTAAAAAAAAGATAACACTAAAACACTAAACTATGATGGTGAATGTGGTAAACATTATACTTGCTTAACGCTAGTATGCACCGAAGCAATGCCACACACAGCCACTCGCATGGCTGTAGTTTTTGTCTTGTTTCCTCATCTTTCATCTCATTTTTATTTTGTGACTGACTCCTTGGAGTAAGGAGACAGTACTCCCAACAGTTTGTTTCAGTTCTGTGTTGTTTTTATGGTGTAGATTTAGACGCTAGAATAGAGATAACACAAATAAGTAATATTTACTTGAGATTTTATGGTCCTGTTGGACTTTAGTCAAACAAAAAATAAACAGACACAGCGTTAGAAAAACATATCACATATCAGACCAGCTGACGGATAAGCAATAAACATTACAGCATCATCAGCTATAATGTAGAATAAAACTTAATGTCCAAAACAAATAAAAAGGTTGTGAATGCCTGTCCATAAATGTGTAGATGTATTATCCTCTAAAAAGTTTCTTGTTTGTGTAACGTTATAGGACTGATTTAGTTCTTGTTATTGTATAAAACAAATTTTTAAGTACTCTGTGGCTGTCATGGTTTAATCTGCCTTAAAGGGTCAGTACACCCAAATAGGCTACATCTCTGTTTAATTTTTTTATTCAATATTTTAAAGCTGTGATTGATTATCGATCGCTTGATGGAAGCAGAAATATCAGAGACAGATACTTTAAAACCTCACCACATAAAACTGTCTGCATGTCTTGATATCACTAGGGCTATGTAAAAAAAATTGGGTGAACTGACCCTTTAATAGTGTCCTCCTAGTTATAACTATTCCCAGAGGTTTGAACTGAATTTTTTCAACCTATAATCCAGCTCCTCTCCGAGGCTTCTTCAGCCCCCCGTCCTGTTTGCCCTCATACTCTCCGGGCTCCGGAAGATCGAGCTCTCCTTGCCAGCAGCTGCTCCTGCTGCACCCGCTGACTCTCCCTGCGGCGGTTTATGGCCTTGGTGCTGGCGCGAAGCTTGCGGAGCCTCAGAGCACGAAGACGCAGCTGAAGGTCCCGCGGGATCTTCCCTCCCTTGGCCCGGATCTCCTTCAGCCTCTGAATGGGTGTTTTGGTCAGGGTGAAGTCACAGATGGTAGGATGTGGCTCTATTCCAACATGGCACTGACGGGCGGACGGGAAATAACCCTCAGCCCAGACCACCACCTTGTACTCGCCCGGGTTCAGTAGACGCCAGTAGTCCCCACCAGAAGCTAAGGAAATAAAAATGAGGTGGAGGCAAAAACAATGATGGATTTTGTTAAATCTACAGCCAAAAATGTAAATGTAATGTTCCTGTGATTTTGTTATACAGGCAAATGCAAGTTAATGACTTCACAGTGGTGAGCTTGTTGGACTTAGTGGCCTAGTGCAGCAGTTCACAAGCAGTTGATAGCTTAAAACAACCTCTTTTTTAAAATTGCTTTTACCTAGAAATGTTTACTATATTTTAACAGACAGTTTTATTTGTCATGTAATGTACTACTCATTTTAAAATTGTTTAAATCTCCTTATATTTACACATTTTGTGCATTAACACAGTTGTCAGAAAGGCGGCTAACAGATGAATAAAATCGATTGGCTAACCTGATCGGATGTCATGCTCATGGTCCTCCACCTTGATTACAGCATCTGCTATTCCTTGTTTGGTCAGTTTGTCCCTGATTACACCTTTGATGCCTCTGTGAACCTGAGTGAAGAGGAAATTAAGGCAGAAATGAAAACAGTGATGCAGCTCGGTATGTAACAGCTTTGATGTCCAACTGATGACTGGTGTCGTTTCTTCATCCATCAGATTGATGCAGCAGACTGACCTGCTCCATGTAAACCAGTAGAGACTCCTTGTTGTTCTCCCACTCGATGGGAAGCTCACTGGCATGAGGGAACTTATCACAGGACAACTCCACCGTCACCTCAAAGCAGTTAGTGTGCAGGTAACTGAAGTCATTCATACCTGCAGAAAAGACACACATTTACAAGGTGCAAAGGAAATTCAGGCAAAAAAAAGCTTAATAATGTATACCATTTCAAGAGAAGATAAATGTTTGAATTTCAGTATTAGTTTTATTTAGCCTATATGCAAAGATTCAAAGGTGAACTCAGTGCACATGAGAAAAAGAATACAATACACTATAAGAAGGATGTTAATAAAATTTGAGTTTTAATTATCCGTCTTGATGAGCCATTTTAAAGAAAATACAATTATATTAACTATTTCATAAAATGTAACATTCACAGACTGCTGTATAAGTGAACTCAATTGAAACTGAACTTTTGTTAGATAAAATCATACATAACGAAAATCCCTAAATTTTAGACAGTCAGTATTCCAAATAAAGATTATAGTAAAATGTTTATAGAATTTTAAATTGAAAGGGTAAAACAATTCAGTTTGATTCCTGATTGAGCAAAATTACAACCATAAAAGGTAAACTCTGTTTAATCATCTCTGTCTAATCTGGTTTAAATTAACAATGGTGCGTTTTGAAAGGATGTTTTTTCACCGGTAGTAACATTTTTTCACGTTACAACCTGATGGCTTTCATCATTAGAAGAGCTCACTGAGGTGACTCACTGCCGGGGACGGTGTGCCAGGCTCCGCCGTTGATTATGTTGTTGTGTGACTGGAAGTCCTCGTAGTGGCAGATGCGGCGGTCGGGGTTAGCCATCACCAGGTTAGTCGAGGCGTAGACGGTGGCCAGCCAGCGGAAGAAAGCGTTGTCCGCCGTGGGGGTGTCCTCCTGAGGGGCCCAGTCACGGGTGCAGTCGTAGGGATACGTGACCACCAGTTCTCCCCCGTGGAGGTTCGCACTGAGCACGAAGGGAATGTCCTGCATCCAGCTGATGACGGCACGGGTCTCTGGTGCAACCTGGAGGGACGGAGAAACTGGATTAGACTCTGATTTATGGGGAAGATTCTCATTATTAAACACACAGAATTACCTTCATTCTACTCCCATGCAGCAAAATTCGTTTCACCAACAAAGTTATGTGTTTAGTTTAACAGTTTAATTATTTGTACAGGTAATAACACACAAAACATTATACATTTAATGATTAAAAAAGTGCTGTGCTAGTGAGACAAAAAGAAAAAAAATGGACTTATTAAGACAATTAGAAATAAAACAATACCTTCTAAAATGTTATTTTATTGATTGATCGGTATAATTTATTTAAAGTTAATTTTAAAAGATCTGTGTTTTATATACAGTATTTGACCTCTAACTTTAGTGTCTTATGGACTTGTGTTGTGATGGTTAGGTTTGGATTTCATAAATTTAATTTGTTTATGAAACAACACAGGCCTTGGCAGCAGTGGAAATTCTTTGTTTGGATTTTCTACTGATTACATTTTAGTTTCTGTAGGTGGTGCTCTTTTCTCTATCTCTTCAGTCACTGTAATGATCTCCGCCTGGATTAAATTCTTATGTTTTTTCCATCTACAAGCTAGAAATGTAGCTAGTATAGATGGAAAAGACCAACAAACACATATAATACCCTTGTGAAATATCAATCAGCAGAAACATGTATAAAAATTACACTTTTAAAGTGAATACATTCAAATTTGGAAATCTTTTTACTGAGGTTTTAACATGTGTTAACCTTTAAGAATTACCAAACATTGAGTGACAATTCTCAGGCTTCCAGGAAAACCTCAGTTCTCTTGACTCTGAAATGATTTTCTGATGTTAAGCTTGCATGCAACTAAAGTGGAACATTTTTTTCCTTTCAAACTGTCTACACACTACCCTCAAAAACTGCTATTCAGTGTGACCTACATTTATGTACCAAAGAACTATTACGTCACCCTTTTTTGAGTAGCAGTTTGGTCCTTCGGTAAAGGCGTCTTTAGTCCAGTAAAATGAAATGAAATGAATAGTATATTCATGAATTCATTAATACATCATGTTAATAATCTTTTTTCAGAAAGGGATGTTTCCAAAGTCTCCTTTTCTTGGATTTATACCAGAAAGTTAACATTTGATGTGATTCTAGTTTCTTCACTGGCATGTGTTGCTGTCTGCTACAGCGTCATTCTAAATAATATCACCAGATGGAGCTAAAGTAAGAAATATTTCAAATCCTACACATAGTGGCTTTAAGTAAAGAACTATAAACTTCTACAGCAATGCAACACGTGCATTAATGCACCAGATATATTAATAAAGAAACAACATAGATAATAGTAAAACATACTTTTACTTTTTATACTTTAAGTACATTTAGCTGATAATATTTGCATACTTTCACTAAAGTAAGTTTTGAATGCAGGACTTTTACTTTTATTTGTTGTGGTATTGCTACGTTTACTTAAGTAAATTCTTTTACTTTTTCAACTACTGCATTGTTGTTTACAAGATAGCTACTGTGCATGTCCTTACCATCGCGTCTTCTTTAGTGTAGTACTCTGGAATGGGGATGTAGTGGTTGGAGACTTTAGATTTATCTGCTGCTGTCTCTTGGGCATCCCACATGATGTTGTTCAGGTCTGGAAAGTTATGATTCAGATCGATTCCTTCATAGCTGTATCGTCCGTCAGCCCATCCAGCCAGTTCTGAGCCCTGCAGCAGACCAGAACCAGAATTAGAAGAAACAACGGATTAATGGTTATTGGTGTAGCAGATCTTCTGTTCTGAAAAGTTAAATTTAGAGCTGCTGTCTCAAGACTGATGATGAAATGAAGACATCAACTTCCTGGAAAGCAGCATGGTAAACAAGAAACTCCTTCAGACTCTCCTGTACAATTTACCTGCCTTCCTCCTTAACTGTTAGTTCATTGGTTTGCTGGATCAGAATGATCTTACCCTGTACTTTTCTTAACAGGATGTACATGGATTTAAGATGTAAAGAGCTGCCATAACAGTGTGAAAAAAACTCCACCATTTATCAAAATCAGACCAGTCATGCCTAAGATAAGTTTAAATTTCTAACCAGAGTAGGACTAGTAGAGTAGAGTAGAGTAGGTTTCAGGGTGTTGGGTGTTGAATGTATTTTATACTGTACTGTATTTTTTACCTTTTATTTCATCATCCCCATCAAGCTAATCTGTGAATTAGGTTGAAATTAGAGCCCGACCGAAATCAGCTAATTGCAAATAAATCTGTGTTTATAACAGGAGAAGACTGACAATTAAAAACGAAAAAGACAGATGGAAGATGGATCCTTCAATCATGTTATCAGTGAAAAAAGTTCATTTTTAAACTGCATTATGTCATGTTATCTTAGTTCAAGTTCAAGTTTATTTATATAGCACATTTAAAAACAAGGCTCAGTCACCTTTAGTTTTCAGCCTGGATCTGGGGACATCGAGGAGCATCTGATTGGATGACCTCAGTGCTTTGAATGGAGTGTGTATATGTAAAAGTTCTGATAAATAAGAAGGTGCCAACCCATTTAAAATCAATCCTAAAGCAGACAGGAAGCCAGTGGAGCAGTTAGAAGTTGAGCTCCTGCATTCTGGACTAACTGTAACCGACAGAGAGACGACTGATCCACTCCAACGTACAAAGAATTGCAGTAGTCTAGTGGAGACGTTGTAAATGCATGGATTACTCTGTCTTTGCGTGGCAGGTAGGGCTTGACTTTGGCCAACAGTCTCAGCTGAAAGAAACTGGCTTTTACTACAGAACTAATTTGTTTTTCAAACTTAAAAGCACTGTTGAAGATCACACCTAGATTCTTGGTAAATGGACAACTTTACATTCCTAAAGTACCAAGAGCATCTACACAAGCACTTAAATCCCCAGGTCGACTGACCACAGCAACCTCAGTCTTACTTTCATTCAGACAGAAAAAGGTTGAGCAAGGACTGAGTTGCAGCTTTATCATTAGATTTTACAGGTAAATAGATTTGTATATCGTCTGCAAAGCAATGAAAGGAGATATTGTGTTTTTGGAAAATGGACCCCAATGGCAGCATGTACAGGCCAGATATGATTTGAACCATTTGAGAACTGTGCCCCTAATGCCGACACACTGTTCGAGTCACGATAAGAGAATGGAGTGATTAACCATATCAAAGGCTGCAGTCAAATCTAAAAGCTCTATAACAGCACAGTTTCCAGAGTCAACAGCTAAAATGAGATCATTAAAAACTCTTAAAAGGGCAATGCAGGTTTCATAACACATAACAAACAATCTTTGTTTATGTTATGAGTTTCTGAAAAGAGAAAAGAAAATTGGCTGATATATTGGAATATCGGATATTAAAATTCTCAAATATCAAAATAAGTATCAGTCTCAAACATCCCACATCAGTCGGGCTCTAGTTAAAACGCCCAAAAAATTATACCAATCGTTTTATTCACAATCCCTCCAACTTTAAGCAAAATTAACGTTATGTAAAAGTAATGGACAGAAAATAAAAATGAAGTAGATCTGCCCTCTCTTCTTTAACGCAAGAAAACACGTCTATTAATTCTACACAAAGTCACTTTAACTTCACCCACCTTCTCATAAGCTGCTTCATATCCATCAGGGTTCATGGAGGGAAAGAGGTGGATTCGCGTCTCAGTCACCAGTCGAACGATACGTTGGTTGCCCTTCTTGTATTCTCTGCACAAGTACTGCATGAGGTTCAGGACGAGTTCTCGGCCAAGAGCCTCGTTCCCGTGCATCCCCGCTACATAGCGAAACTCCGGCTCACCTTTCAAGAGGACAATTTAGAGAGTAACTTTACTTGCCAAACATTAAATATGCAGGGATTTGTCTTAACTTATAACAACAGGTCACACTAAACCTGAAGTACTGGAAATTTTATGTTTGATTTTATTCAGTAGGTCAAAGTTAAAGCCCAGAGGCACATCAGGAACACATTTAATCTCTGAAATAAACCTTTCAGCTTGTTTGTATTGTGGATTGGCCAGACTTGATGGCAGACATTCCTAAAGCTAAAACTCCAAATATCCAAAATGTGCACTTGCTACATCAGTACTTGTTGTAACTCAAAAATTAAATAAATGCAATGCCTGCCCCTCTTCTTCTTGGATTTGGCACCAGTGTTCACTTAACCATGAAACCACTGAAATTTAAATCAGCTGCTGACACTTAAATGACCTAAATTCCCATTAATTAGCCTTTGGAGTGAAGCAGTTTTAAAATTTGTTTATGCCAATTGTCTGTGAAGAGGGAACGAAAAGCTACACTCTTTATTAAAACTTTTTGAAAGCTGTAGAGTGGCCGCAAAACCCTGCATCTGAAGACATGATCACAAAGAGATCTGTTTTGTTTGTTGGAAAGAGTGTTGTCTCTGATTTCAAACTGTTATCATTTTGTTTACACAAGAGAGGCCTTCTCTACAAGACACCCCAGCCTCCCTGTGTGGTGCTGCTGCAGTGAATGGCTTGTATAATCACTGAAGGATTTGGACTGGGCCCCTGAGAAACATGATGAACTCTGATCCAGAAACTACAGACTTCAAGGTTTCATTTCAACTCAGAAGAAGAGTTGAAATGCTCTTACCTAGTTCATGTTTGCCAGGGTTATCCGAGATCTCCATGACGTACAGTTTGAGGCCCAAGTAGCTCTTTCCGATGGTGTAGACGTGGGTGATGTCCGGGCACTCCTCAGTCACAGACTTCATGAGCTTCAGGGTTAAGAGGACAAGTTTACTAAAAGTCTTGAAAGGGTTAAATCTGAACTCTGAGGAAATCTGCAAACTGTTGACAGTAAAAAACCCTGGCATTTGCTGTAGGGGAACCAAAGTTACTCATCATGCTTGTGTGGCCTTGCAGCCATTCATCACGCTAACCTTTCTCATCTCTTTGTAGTTGTGGTGCCTGAAGTCCAGAGCGTCCTTTGATCCTGGTTCTCGTTCTGAGGAGTAGATGTCTAATGGATCTACGAGGAAAAAGCACATTAACTTCCTTTTGTTGACTGACTGACAGACAGACCATCTAGCCTTGAAAAACTGAAAACTAAACCAAAAACCTTGATGTATTAGTCACTGAGAAAATCTTGCTCTAAAGGCAAGCCATTGAAATAAATCATCATTACTATCAATTACATACTCTGTAGCTCTATACTGCACTACTGAATCTTTGCCTACCATCAACACGACAGCCGAGGATCTCAGCCCTGAGGCAGATGGTGCCGTTGGTGTACCAGGTCTGCGGGTTGATGCGGATGAAACGGGCGACCGTTGGAACAGGGAGGAGTCCCAGCACAGGAGTCTCTGGATTCTGGTTTCCTTCAAAGATCTGTGTAATTCAATGTAACGGCACATAGAGTTTAAACCACCATTGCTGCACAGTCCTCTAAAATTGTTATTTAAATACAATATCAATCATACATTAACAGCTATCTTATGTCAGTCAGTTGGTCCAAACCTTTGATCCAGACTGAAATATCTCAACAGCTATTGGATGGATTGCCATGAAACTGTGTACAGACCTTTTTATATACAGTCTATGATATATAAATACATTCATGATCACCAGATGATGAATCCTACTGACTTTGTTGATCCTCTGATTTTCTCTCTAACGCCAACATCAAGTCAAAATTTACATTTTCACTATCCTTTGGTTTATCACCAATTTCCTGCAAACCTATTTACATACACCTCAGCTGTTCTTCATGTTTAGTGTTAAAAAGCAAATGACACATCATCATGTTAGCATGCTGACGTTACCATGTAACTGTACTTAGACATTTAGCCATTGTGCAAAAGTACAGTCGGTACTAGCATGGCTGTAGATGCTTGAAAAAGACAAAAATGGAATGAACCATTTGAATGTGGAGATTTGATTCTATGCTTGCTTTTGAAGTCCCATATGGTCTAGCGGTCAGGATTCCTGGTTTTCACCCAGGCGGCCCGGGTTCAACTCCCGGTATGGGAATCAACATTTAGCACTTGATTTCTGCTTCAATTGACATTTAAACAAGCTGCCTGAGGGGCTGTGTTGGGATCAATTAGCACGGTACTGCTAAGGTCCCTATTATAGGTCCTGTTTGTGCGTACGTGTGTAACAGAAATAAAATAGCGTGAATTAATTAAGAAACTTCAGCCTCAGCATAATTCAATTGTTTTGAATAAAACCCTCAAATCATCAAATGGTGCTCTTTAATTTTAATCTAGAGCCTTGATCAGGTCAATAGTAAAATGTGTCCAATACTTTGGTTAATTACCAAATACCTTCAATAATAACAACATTCCTATCAGGCTCAGCTGTACCTGCTAATTAGCTAATGTTAATATGGTAACGAGCTAAACTAAGATGGTGAACACGGTAAACGTTAAACATCAGCAAATTAGCATTGTCATAGAAAGCATGGTAGCATGCTGGAGTTAGCATTTCTATCAAAGCTGTGCATAATCACAGCCTCACAGAACTGCTAGCATTACACCAAAATACACACACTGGAGACACTTACATTTGCCAGATGTTTTTTTTTTCATTCAAGCTCATAATCAGAGAGTCAAAATTGCCCTGGATCTGCACCAAAAATTTAGAGACTTTCTAAAAAAAATAACTTTCCAGCACACTGACATGTGGTGTTGAACAAATAAGCCTTTAGGTTGAGGTGCAGCTTTAAAATGTTTATTATTTCCACCTGTTGCATCAGTGTGTATTTTGGTTTGAAAACACATTTTGATTGTGTCATAGCAGATGTATTACTGTACAACAGACATATGCTAAAAGTTATTCAAAATATATATATATTGTTAGTCAGTTAAACTGTTATTATGCCAACCACAAATTTCTGTTTCTTGCTATACTTTATTTTGTTTTCATTGTAGTTCTCTCTTACTCTGTAAGAATAGTTCACTGTTTTGTTCACAGTACATATTTCACTTTGACACAACTACTTCAAAATCTGTTTTCCATCTGTACAAGGTCCACTGGTCACGGTTGGTACATTCTTTATATCAGAGAATACAAAAACTAATTGTTACCGCTTCTTCTGTCCCATTCATGCAGGTTTCCCAGTTCACAGAGTCGTTACTCAGCTGGACTTTGTAGGTGTGGACCCAGTCCCAACTATAATGAAGACCAGAAATACATTTTTAATACATTTCAGCACAGTGAAAGAACATTGTGTCTTTAATGCACAAAATTTAGATAATCTAAATTAAAAAAAAATAATTTCCAAAATGCTGTACATCCATCTTTAACTGTTCAACTATAAACAGGTTGACATCTTGTCAACAAACAACTTGTGTTGTCAGTTGTTGTTAGCAGAAGTTTTAAATTTCATTTTGGAACAAAAACTCTTCAGATTGTAATTCTGATACTACCTGACCTCCAGATGGAGTTTCGGCCCTGCAGGATGACTCCAGTGAACAGGGTGAAGTGGATGGCGTCCACTTCAAGCCACTGGTGCTGGTCCTTATACTCAGCACACCAGGCTCCGTCGTACAGGTCCCCGTCCTCAATGCCTGACTAAAAACACATGTTACACAGGCATTTTTTGTCAGCTGCAGAATCCAAAAAACTCTTGGCTCAGCCTCAATATGAAGCATTGCATAAGATTTTAGTGTTGACCCTGATTGCAGAACAATTGCTTTCAGACGGCAGAACATGAGGGGGATGGATGTGATGTTGAATTACACTGATGGTTTTGAATTTTACAGATTATTTTATTTCATTTATAAGAGACTCTGTTCATAGAAAAACTTACAACAGCACTCAACAAAAACACTTTCTGTCGCCAAACACAGTCAGTGGGGTTTTATTCTAGTGGTAATTTTACATGCCAATAAAAGCATGTGGGCTTAATTTATAGTCCATTAGTTTAAGAAATATGCAGAAGAAATGATGGACAGAAAACCACATGCTAATGTGGAGTAAATGAGTAAGGACATAAACATTCTGCAAATAAATCCAAATATTTTGTGCATCTTTATATTCAAAACATAATGTAGGAACCAACCGCTTTACAGAGCTTAAGGCTCAGATATTTGACATTTGTACAAAAACCTTTTAATTAAAGCTATCCCCTTTTTGCCTCTTCAATTAGATCTGAAACTTTTAATCCATCAATATGTGAGTTGATCTGCTCTACTTGTTTGGTCCATGTTACCATGCTAACGTTAGTATTTAGCATTTAACTGTACTTCGGATTAAAGTACAGTCTCACAGAGCTGCTAGCAAGGCTGTAGATTCTAGACAAATGCCAGTTAATATTTCCAGCCTCTCAAATGTGAAGATTTGCTTTATTGTTGTCTTTGAAGTCCCATATGGTCTAGCAGTCAGGATTCCTGGTTTTTGCCTAGGCGGCCTAGGTTCAACTCCCAGTATGGAAATCAACATTTAGCACTGGAATTGACTTGATTTCTGCTTCAATTTCCATTGAAATAAGCTGACTAAAGGGCTACAGTAGCTTTGGCTTGGGACCCAGAGGGTCACCAGTTCAACTCCAGTACAGCACTGCTAAGATGCCCAATGAGCAACACACCAAACCTAATAAATGCATGTTTAGTTTGTGCCCGTGTGTCTAAATTAAATAAAATAGCAAAGCAGTTCTTCTTACACTTCAGCCTCAGTATAATTAAATTAAGTACTCTTCTACCTACATTCCCTTTCAAGTTCGTGTTTCCTGTTCTTCTATCTCTTTGAATTTCTATGAGAGGCAGTTCACTATGCTTTTTTGTTTGAAGTGACTTTGATCCAGATCTAGACCCACCTGGATATTCAGCCTACCCCTGTGAGGACCCAGACCCATCCGCTGGTAGGAAGAAGCTTGGATCTGGCTGTCATCGACCCGCAGAGACTCCAAGCCAAGGGGAGGACAGTCTGGAAGGAAAAGGAAAAGCAGGAGATAAAATCTTCTTTGGGTTTGTGTCGGTGCTTGTCTGGAGACGCTGATCCTTTGCAGACACAGCTCTGCAGAAACAGACTGCTGAGGGGTTAAAAACTCTCTTCGTGGTTTCTCTGAGTAAGCAAACACATGGCTAAAGTAATAAGAGGTCCCAGCAGTTCCTGTTATGTGGACTATCCCTAATCATGCTGGGTCAATTCTGTGGAAGTCTGGAGGCCCTCTCCTAAGAAAAATGCAGATAAGCGAAAATGTGCAGGGTTTGAATGTAATTTGAGACAAGTTAAGGGCCAAGTGAGAATAAAGTCAAACTCCCAGCATAGCAGGGAGACAAGAGCTACAGCTGCAGGGTATTTTACGCCTTTGGGAACAAGCAATAACATTCCCATTAATCAAAACCCTGCCAGTACTGAGACCTGCCAGTACTGAGTACTGACAGGTCAAAACAGCTTTGTTTGTTCTCTTTAGGTCAAGGGATGTTTTTTAACTGCAGCATCTGCAAAATGAAAGTAAAAGGAGCAAAATAAAGATGTTTGGTTTAAGGGAGGTGCACGTTAGCATATCACACTAAAACTGAAGACAAATATTTAAAATGTGATGTGTTATTAGTCAATCAATACATGAAAAAAATAGTATTCTCAGCCTTTCAAAAGGGTTAGGTTTATATCTTTTGGTTTTGAAGTGTTTTCTGGCATTTTATAGAACAAACAATGAATCAATTTATCAAGTAAATAACTGATAACAAATGTAATTATTTGTAAAGAATATCTGGTTTACACTGGATCATTAGAGTAACAGAATTATATGCAGTAAATAGTTATTTACACTAATTTAAAGACCCTTTTTCTCAATGGACCCTCTACATTCACAAAAAACATAATGTTTGTAATTTATATTTTATAGGTTTTCAAGCTGAGCTGAGCTGATGCAACACTGAAGTGATGTACTCATTGCAATATAATATTTCTGAAATGGGCCATTCTGCACAATGAGACCTTTTCCTTTTGGTTCTTAAAGTACATTTTAATTCTAATACTTTTGTACTTGAATTTGAATACAGGACTTTTACTTGTACCTTGTACTTGCAATTCTACACTGTGGTATTTCAACGTTTACCTAAGTAAAATATCTGCATAGGCCCACTTCTGCCACTAAAGTCAGGAGCTCAGTGGGTCCCTGAAGGCATCATTCATTAATTGCACTTAACTGCTTTCTTAATTAACATTAATAACTAGGTTTAATCAGCTTGAAGTCTCCCTGGCAGCTCATCATATGCTCTACTTGAGAAATGTTTTGTCCTACCCAGTTCTTGTTTCTTTTCTTCTGTCTTTCTGTCATCTGTTTCTTCTTTTTTGTTGTTTTCTTCTTTGCTGTCTTGACTGTTGCTTTTGGTGTCCAGCAGTTTGTCTGTGACAGTGGTGGTAGATAATTTTGTCTGTGCAGTTGTTGGTGTCGGTCGGTCTGTGCCCTGATTCTGCGGCTCCACAGTGACAGACTCAGCTGTAGCTGTGTTGTTTAATAATGAATAACTCTCAGTTTTATCGTCTATCAGTGCTCCGGCTGCGTCTAAAAATCCTCCCAGAAAAATGACTACAGCCAACATGCAGAATGACTTTTCCATCTTCGTCTTTGTTTGCTGCTGCAGAGTGGGGGAAAAAAATTCCCCTGCCAATTTATGTGGCTTTAACAGAGCCAGACCTCCATCCACATCCCTCCTCCTCAATCCCACCTCCCCTCCCTCCTGACATTCCAGCCAAAGTTCCGCAGGGAAAAAAGGGAATTCAAAAAACACTTATGCATGATTGCAATTTACAAAATGTGGGTTATGTGTGCACCAGTGACCCAGAATTTCTACTGCCACATAAAAATGAGTGAAACCTTTGCAAAAGTTTTCTTTTATGTGCAGTTTTGCAGCATTTGTTTAATTTTCCACTTTATTATCCTCTGATGAAAGGAGGATGGCTATAAAATGCCATGATGGAAAGTAACTTAAGTACATTTACTCAAGTACTTTAGGCTTATTTAAGTACAATTTTGAGGTACATGGTCCCTGTTTCTTCTCTCTAAAACTTCTGCCTCACTCCAGCCAAACTTGCCAGCTCTCATAAAGTTAAGAAACTCCGGACTTCAAACCAAAACCCCAGACCTGCCTGCTCCCTGCTCCATATTCTAACCTGTTTTTGTTAAATACACCACCTTCTTTTTACCTGCTTGTCTCCAGCCTGCTTTTGGATTCAGCCAGATTCCTGACATATTGCTACTTTTACTTAAGTAAAAGGTCTGAGTACTTCTTCCACCGCTTGGAATTTACAAAAAAAAAACGTGAGTCAAGTGAGTCTATTTATTAAGCACATTTAAAAACAACACAAAAGGACCAAAGTGTTGTACAGTATAAAAGATAAATGAAGAATAAAGATGTCTAACTAATTACCATGTCTTAAACAAGATGGCATTGTAAACAGACACATGTACAGTATATATGCTGTATCTTAGTTTGAGAAAAGGAGGTTTCATTTCACACTCACTGTCTTCTGCTCTGCTCTTTGGCTGTTTCAGGATGTGAATTCATGAATCAGTCAGAGTGTAGCGACCAGTCGGGGGACTGCTCGCTTGCTCTTCGCTACACAGAGAAAAAGCTTTTCTGTCACAAATCAAAAGAGCTAATTTGGGGGATGACACCTTTTAATTTTTTTAGATGATAACATCATACAGGAGATGTTTCACCACAAAAAAACAATTATGGCATCAAAATTGGAAATGCATCTTAGCAACTTAAGACTCTACTATACTTAGAGTAAATTATACCACACAATGCCAACAGTGCCATCCCAAATCAAAAACAATTTATATAATTCATGAAAAAATGAGACCTCAGTACCACATTAGTACTCCTTCAATACATATAGTAATAGTTCCTTACTACTTAGATGTTTGTAGGAGATCACGCTACATAATGGAAACGATTCTGTCTGGCAGGTGTATCCTGTATCAAACTGTCAGACTGTGTCAGAAAATCAACCTTGATCAGTTTAAACAAAGGTTTCATCTGATATCCACCCACTCAGGAAGTTGGTGGGAGAGAGAGAAGGGACTTTTGTGACTTACAGGTACATCGAGTTTCCCCAGATAAACCTTGTTTCAGTGACACCACAGGACTTTGACACTTGTGTCAAGTGTATTTTGTTTTAATTTCATACTAATTGCTTGTAGTTTAACAAGTTTAATCTTCTCTGTGCAGTGTCTTTTGATGTTAGAGCTGCCAGCAAATACCAGTGATTTAGTGATTACTTTGTTATAAACTGAAATTTCTTCTGGCTTTAAAACAAAAAATTCCCACACATTCATTGTAAAACAACAGTTTCCTCCTTACTTTTGCCATTTCCGTTCACTCCCAAGCTACAAAGTTTGGACATGATCTTTCATTTTTCCACTCCTTCTGCTGCACTGACTTTCTGGGAAACTTCTTTTTGAACCCTGTAACTTATGCAACTTTGCCACTTTACACAAAACCGCTGGGACAAATGTTACGTCTAAACAACATTATAAAACCAGGCAGCCAATATATCCTCAGTGATTGGTGACACAATGATATCAAGATCATCCTGTCCTCCATCTTTAGTGATTTATCTTTATCTTCTGGTCTGGATTAACAAACTTTATTACAGCAACAACTAAAAAGCACAGATTATTTTAAATATGACAAACACACTTCCAAAGAACACAAAATCCCCTGTTTGCTGTCAACTTCCATACAAACCACATATTTTTTAATTTGTCAGCAAACCATCACATCTGTTTTGTATTTATGTTGTACAGTCATGAACTTAATTAAGTTGGCTGTCAACATGTGGTAAAATTACTAACATTGTAATGGAAGACCTCGTTAAGAAAAACACAGAGTCACTCTCTGAGCTGTGGATGACTCGTTCCCAGATGGTCTGCATATATACACACACAGTCTATACAGTGAGGCTGACTTTGTTTGTGCTTCCATGTTTGGCTCAGCTTCATACTGTCAGTCTCTCTGAGAGCATTTTATATAATCTTCTCTTCAGCACAGACTCTGAATTCATCCACTCCATTTACCAATTCAATGTGAGTAATTATACTTTTAAAAATAACAAAGAGAGAGAAAATGCCATTTTAACTTCAATTCAGATAGTGTGACAGGATGAGGTAATGAAATAAACATGTAAAATTAACAGTAAAGATCCCATATGTCTTCAAATACTAAATGTCCATACCACATGAAAACATCACATAATGTTGCATATTTAAGCTCTTATTTAGTTTGTTAATGAGAGAGTTCATAGCTCTTGTACAAGTATTTGGCAAATAAATTATGTACAAATACTGTATGTGTCAGGGTTTCTTTTTGTATGAGTTTTTTTTAAGAACATCAATCCTTGCTAAAGCCGTTATATAATCTTGATCAACGACAGGAGGAATGGCAAGAATTTCAGTTTCATGTCTGAAGAGTTAAAGTATATATAATATATATATATAATATCAGAAACGTCTTCCTTTCTAAATTCAGATGAAAAGTATAGAGCCATGCAACATCTCACCCACACAACCAGGAAATGTACTTTATTTATATTAGTCATCTTTTAAGAAAGAGCATCTGCACTTGAATGTCATGATCAGAAAAAGCGTATGATGAAAGAAATTACTGCTCGTTCTGGGAATTTTACTTTATTATTTCTTTGAGAGGACTTATTCTATTTAAGAGAGCTTGTGGGGAGACAGCAGCAGTGCGGTGCTTTGGTGACTGACAGAAATCAGACACACAGACGATGGTAGGAAAAATTAATGCACATACAGACTGAACAAGCATCCAGATATTTCACACGTCAAAAACAGTCTTAATCAATCCTTCTGAAGTTGGATTTTCTGTGAAACAGCTTTCAACATCTTTCATTACAGCATGGCGTCTCATACTATAGGAGGTTCTTCCTTTCCTATTGACTGAACTCATATTCAAGGATACAGCATTTTGGTTATGCTTCATTACTCCCTCTTCTTTATACAAAATCTAATCACAAGAATTATAAGAAAATAAATTGTTTATATAAGCATGTTTGTCCAGTGTGTGATATTTGTGGCTCCAGTTTTCATCTGTTAATACTACACTCTCCACAACTACATTAGACAAGCTGTTCCCTACCTTTTTAGCTTGCCACCCATTAAAACAAGTCTGTGTCTTTTTGTAAAGTATGGCGTTATGTAGACATGAGCTGTGAGCGGTTTGACCTAAAAGTATTGTTTCCTTCACATATTGTTCCCTTTAAAGGATATTTAGAGGACCAAAGATGTAAAAGTACCCAGACTTAAAAATATGACTTAATTAGATTTATCTTTGGACCCTGACCACTGCAAAATAATAATATGAATAAGAACATGTATTATTCCTAACTGGGAAACCATTTCTTGATTTTGTATGGGGCGGCTCAGGTGGTAGAGCGGGTTGGCCGTTAATCGGAAAGGTCGGCGGTTCAAGTTCGAAGTGTCCTTGGGCAAGATACTGAACCCCGATTTGCCCCTGGCGGCTGTTCCGCCAGTGTATGAATGAGTGTGAATGTTAGTTTCCGTTTGAGCACTTAGGCTCAGTGTATGAATGTGTATGACTGGTGAATGCAGCTGTAGTGTAAAAGCGCTTTGAGTGGTCGAAAAGACTAGAAAGGCGCTATACAAATACGGATTTACATTTACATACAGAATGACAGCAAATAACGTGTAAATTGCACCATGTTGTTAAAAAGTGCAGTATAAAAAAAAAAGTGAAAGCAGCATAAGAGGTAGAACCTTTATTTTGAAATCGAGAATACCTGAACCTGATTGGTGCATTTTGATGTGACGTATCCATAGGAAATGGCCACGCAAGCGAGCGGAATGACAACATTGCATCCGAAGTCTCTCTACTCGTCCAAATATCGTTTAATTTAAGCTTTTTAAATCCGCTTTAAACATGTCGGATCTTTGTAAGTATCCTTGACATGCAGAAGTTACAGAAAAAATAAAACATTTGTCTCGCAGTGCTGTGAAAACATGTTTCTGGTAGCTGTGAAAGCTAACCAGCAGCAGCAGCAGCAGCTAGCTAAGTTAGCAAATGGCTGTTCGGTTGTGATGTCTGTCACTGTGGAAAGTAAGTGAACCGCCGTCACTTTATACACACTAGCTTCTTAAAAGTGTTGTGACTGTGATATCTTAATACAAAGTCTAACTTCTGCACTTCGTACTTGTCTCGCGTTATTTAATGGCTATGATTTGACGCTAGAGCAGGAATTCAGAGCCAAATAACGGCCTGGTTGCTCGTAAATTAATCCTCTGAGGAGCCTAACTTGAGTTTATTTTTGTATTTTTCAGATGACAAGAAGACGAGCAAAACAGTAATGACGCTGCTAATGAAACACTTGGCTAACAGCATGTGACACACGAGCTCTCTGCTCACCAAAAAGTTGGTATTAAAAGATGCCCCGACTGGAAGAGTTGGCCAACGTTGCCCTCAGGGTGCCGAGCATACTGGTGCTGGACCTGCTCTACAAATGTGACATTGAAGGTTTAACGGAGCACCTCAAGGCCAAAAATGAAGACATGCTCTTCAAATACAAATATGTCATCTGGAACATGTACTACCTTGGTAAGTGTGCGTGTGAAAGTAATGAGCTCAGGGGGAAATAGATTTTAAACAGGCGGCTGACAGTGTTTTGACATGAAGTTCATTCACTTTTGTTTTCTGTCAGAGTGCAGCTATTTCATGTTGGTGTTGGACTTGGTCACATCCGCTGTGTGTCGAAAGGCTGATATTTCTGTTTCTGTTGTACATTATATATACATAATGAGAACCATTACAAATGTCTTACACTCCTGTGACAGTCTAAATGGTGTTTCACAACGGTTTTCATGTCTTACCTCATTTGTATGGGCTCATGAAAGAATAAGCCAAGACTTGGCAATATATTGAATAAAAACTGAGTTTATCATTGATAATTATGTGGAATTTCAAAGGTTTCTGTGTGCCCAGCTTTGTTGTGGTATTTGGTAACTGGACATTTTGTTGGTATTTGTGACTAACATAGGCTTTGTCAGTCAACTGTGAGTTAAATTAAACAGAATATACAGTAAAATGTAGTTTTATACTGCCCTTTATGTCGTGACCCTTTATGTCATATTACGTTATTCAGTAGAACTAAAAATATTTCTTTTCAGAAGATGCTGAAATATTGAAAAGACTATTTTTGAAAAGGAGATTTTTGCATTGTGGGTATCTGAATGATTCATGGTCATTAGCAAGAGAAAGTATGGATTGGCAGCATGTATATTGTGTTTCTATTCAGTTTCTTTGCAAAACAGATTTACTTTCTGTTCTATGGTTTAGGACCATGTACACTATATGGACTACTGCAATGTTAATGAGCAACAATTTTGATAATTGATTAATAGCCAAACATTTTCTGGTTTTCACTTGTCAAATGTGAGGATTTTCTGCTTTTCCCTGTCTTATTTAACAGTAACCTGAATCTTTTGGGGGTTTGGACGGTTAGTTGAGCAAAGCATCTTATTTGAACATGTCACCTTGGGTTGTGGAAAATTAATCCGGCTATGTTTATTGTTTTATTGACAAAGCGATTAATCAAAAAAAAAAAAACAAGAGTTGACAACAGGTTACATTTAAATCTGCTTTGTGTTAGGGTTGGACGATATGGCCAGAAATGTTATCACGATAAAAAGTTTCATATTTTTAGATATAGATAATTATCACAATAAGTAACAAATCGTTATTTCTTTCAAGGTCAAAGGCGGATTTTTGCTTCTGAGTGAAAGTTGAAGAAACCTGATGGTTAAATGTGGTTTAAACTCTTATTTATGGTCAGCTCTTGAGGCCAAACAGTGGATGACTTCACAAATCTGAGGTGGAACATTCCAAACACTTACGATAAAATCTTTGTCAACAAATATGCATGTGTAAAATTAAGTAAAAGCTTTTTTCAGTCCTTTTTCCTCAACAAAATAAAACAATTAAGTCCTAATTTGCATATGATTCAAGTGAATAAAATCCAATATTTATTGAAAATTTGTTATATTGTTGTTGGAAAAAAAGATATTGCAATAATTATTGTTATTGCTTTATTGTCCAGCCCGACTTTGTGTGCCTTTCCTATATATGATCTTCACTCTTGGCTTCATCAAACACAAAAACATAACATTCCCCTTCTCCTTCCAGGTCATCTGATAAACGTGGTGGTGTTGGTTCTGCCATTGAGACACATTGTGACGCTCTACCTCCATATCCTCGCTGCCCTGCTTCTATACATGGGGCATCAGATTTCCAAGTGAGATGTCTTGCTACTACTAGACTTCCTAGATTTATTGAACCGGGATCAGTTTTCTCTCCTGACAAAGCTTGGCTGCACGGTGCCCCTCCCTGTGTGTTTCCAGTGTCCGTCAGCCTGATATTTAATTTTAGGAGACAGAGTACTGTATCATGTTACGTGTGAACAACCAGTGTTTTTCTTTTAAAGGCTTGAGGTTACTATAAAAAGACCAAATCTGACTTATTTGGATTGAAATAAATGAATACACAAAATGGATCAAAATAAGAAATAAACTAATACATGAACTGATAATTCACACAAAAACTGATAAATAATGTGTCAATTATATATTTTACTGTCACCTTATTATTTAAATTTACTAGGATAAAGTTTGTGCATCTACTCATTTATCGGGCAATTTATTTAATAGGTTATGTAAGCATTTTGTTTACTGTTTAATTTCATTAAACATCTTTTATAATTTATCCTGATTCATCCGAATAAGGATAGGTACTAACTCCAAAACAAGATAAGATAACAACTTGGATAATTGTGTGTTGCTGTGTGTTCTTTTAATGGCATATGTCTGCTAAAAACAAGTAATATACACCGTACATATAAGTATTATTTAACTGTCCATTTTACAGGGATTATGTTCGTGAGGAGCTGCAGTACGGTTATGAAGGAGCTGTGTACCTTGATTCTCTGGCCTTCAACAGATATGTCTCTGCAATGACTAGTGAGTCCTGAAACCAAACTTACATGTAAAAACACAGCATTTAGGCACATTTAGGTTCTTAGTCATAGACTATTTTTGTTTGACATTAAAACAAACTTTTGGTCTGCTTTAGCTTGAGAAAATCATCCTATTTCCCGCTGTCTGATAGTAATACATATTCTGTAATAGTCTGTCCTACAATATTCTAAATGTATTGTGCATAATTTTATACAAATTTCCCCAAAACATTTTTGGTGTCTCTGCAAACTTTAGCTTCTCCAGAATTTTGAAATCATGATCTGTGGTTTGAATAATGTTTGGTTGAACAGCAGGATGACTGTCCCACCCGTGGGTGAGTGAGGTTAATAATGCAAAACAAGTTGGCCAACTTCTTGTATCATTTGGGCAGTTTCCATCAACAAATGGCTCTATTCCAATAAATGGACTCAGCCTTTCCACTGAGTAGTATAACTGAAACTGACTGGGTATTTAGTTCAGCAGGCTCAGCTTGACACACAATGACTAATGCTGATAACTGATGACCTTTATATCCAATTGTTATTTCATTTTATTACAACTAAACAGTTGTAATAATGACAGTGTTTTCCTACTCCAGAAAAGATTCTGCCATAACTCTGTGATAAACGACTTACATCTGTTCATATGAAACTTTTATTGTTAAATGCAACATTATCTAAAAGATTTTATGACTTCTATCAAAACTTTTTCATTATTGTAACCATGACTTTGATTTTGCCTAATTATAAAAATAAAACAAGGGTCACAACTGGTTATTTGGATTCTTGCTCGTGGGTTTAAGTCTCTGATTAGGCTGCCTTTTGTCAGTCTAATCTGGAAACTGAATGCTTGAGATAGTTTATTAATCATTATACAGCACAAGGTTGTTTAACGGAAAGAAAGTTTGTACTCCCTTCCTGCTACACACAAAGAACTTAACAGATGATTAAATGTATGTCCAAATATGGAAACATGTAAATAAAATAAAACAATATATACAGTTATTTATATAGGTTACATGTATTCATAGGCTACACATAGAACATATTGGTCTTCAGCTCTCATAAATACAATGAGGATTGTGATCTCAGTATGTAGTAACTGAGTAGCCTAAGCTTTAATCTTTCATAATGTTATTTTCTGTTCAGGTCAGATTATTCTCAGCACGCTGTGTGCCTTCCTGATGAAGACCAAAAAGGTGTGGTTGTTCTCTGCTCACATGCTCCCTCTGCTGGCCAGACTCTGCGCTGCTCCTCATGCCACGCTGTTGACTGTCAACACTTTCTCCATGGGACTGACAGGAGCAGGAATCACCGTGTTCCTCCTCTCACATCTCTTTCTGCCATATCGCCTCGCAAAGGCTGCCTATTCAGAGCTGCTTCAGCTGGAGGTACTCATACTGAAATCCTTTTTTTCTTACATTTAAACATGTTCACAATGCATCCTGTTTGTCTGAAGAGGTTATGATGTCCTAAAAATGAAGATTGCATGATTTAGATTTTATACAAGCAGTATTTTTTCTTGTATTTCAGAGTTGAATAAAACTACCTCAGTCGACAAAGTGAATGTATTTTGACTGACTTTGTGTTGTGTTACTCTTTAGGTTTGTTCATACATTTTTACATTTTAACAGTACCCTTTACTTCTATAGAAATCTTAGTCTTCTTCTTACTACAGTTTTAGAAAAATATGCAGGTGCTTTCAATAATGAATGAATCAAAACTCAATTCATCTTTGATTTTATGACTTTTCAATTGTAAATAAAGTTAGTTTTCAATGATTTTATGCTAATTTATCACTCTATTCACTACTAATGAATTTTTGTCACAATTTGACAAGAAATCTTATTATATTACATTATATTTGTAATGGAACGTGACCCATAATTTCAAAATACGCTGTGTGCTCACACTTCCCTACTTCTTAATTTTTGTTATTAGTAATCGTTTTTTTATGTGCACCGTGTCATGTTTTTTCCTTTCCCTTCACTTCACTGGTTTCCTGTCCCTAAGGTGATCGAACTGTACAGACTTCTGGCTGTGGGAGTCTCTCTGTGGAACCAGTTTGCCGTCCCAGTGCTCTTCAGTGTCTTTTGGTTAGTTCTGTTCGTCGTCCAGCTGTGCTCAGACACGATGTATGGCAACGCCTCAGCAGGCCATCAGGGAATCATGTTCTTCCTGCTCACAAGGTGTGATGTGACATGGATTATTATTTATCTGTGTATGTTTTGTACCTGATGTTATAAACACATAGTATTATATTTATCATTTGGTGTTTTTTAATTAATATATTACAGTGTGTCTGAATGTTGTGCCACCCCATACTCTCTCCTGGGTTTGACCTTCGTGGTGTCCTATCTCGCTCTTGGACTGCTCAACTTGTGCAAGTTCTACCTTGGAGGTTATGTAGCTGTTCAGAATGAGAACGTCATGCACAGGTGAGTTCTTGTCACCAATCAACTCAATCCAGAGAAACATTATCTTCCCTTGTTTTTATGTACACCTGATTTAATGTAAATCCAATACTCTCTTTTTAAAGCTTTGTTTTTGGTCTCCACTATGTTCACTAGCTAGTTGCTAACTGTGTCTGTCTGCTGTTTAGTGCTGAGCAGGTAGTATGTACAATGGGTTGGTTTTTAGAGCTTTTTCACTGTAAACAACTTCCTGCTGCCACTGAAAACAACACTATGAGAGTGAACAGGACAGATAAAAAAAGAGCTGAAACTCCCTATAAAGCTCTGTAAAGCTGAGAGGAGCTGCAGATTCAGGTTACAATTCTCTATATGTTCATAACTATAACGCTTTCATAGATTCAAACAGTGATATTATCATTTTAAACACTGTTTATAATAAAATTTATACGATTATGTCGTCTTTCTGATGAAGTTAGTTACCACTGTGGGGCGCCCAAGTCACACAGTGGAAGCATTGCAGGTGATTTCCAAGGACAAATTACTTGAAACTGGGATAGGTTACTTGGAAAGTTCCCTCCGTTTATGCACTTCACAAACACTCTTACTGGCAGCATTACTGTCATTGTAATCATTAGGAAGACAACTATATATTATTTTTCATCATTTATGATTATTTTATTGATTAGATTGATTAATGTTGTCAAAATAGTTGATGATTATCTGTCAATTTATTATTTATGATATCATAAGAGATTAGATCAAACTTAATTGAGTAGCAAATGTTTAAAAAAGTATGAGCACACGCTGGTTTGAAATATCATGGCTGTTAAAAAAAAAACATGTGTATTAAACATAATGTTTAAGAGGCTATATTCTTCTATGCGTCCTCTTTTTTTTTTTCCCAATGTAAAATACTATTTCCAAAATGCTGTGTTAGCTGGATCTTTTTTTGTTGCCTTTTTTTTTTTGTTCATTTACTCATACGAAGAGAGTTTTGTTTTTAGTGGTGTCTGATGTCAAAATTACTTCTGCTCAATTCTTTACCCCCCTGGTCCTCAGAGGTGTGACAGAGGGCGTCACGCTGCTCCTGCTGGCTCTTCAGACGGGACTGTTAGATATGCAGGCGCTGCAGCGCACCTTCCTCCTCAGCATCATCCTCTTCATCGTGGTGACTTCAACCCTGCAGTCCATGATTGAAATAACAGATCCAGTTATTCTGGCTCTGGGGGCATCACGCAACAGGTAAAAGCAACAACCGTGAATTTATTTTATTTTGGTGAGATGCAAGTGAAGCTTGGTGAGTTTAAAAAGTTAAATTCTTAAGTGCAAAAGTTTTTAAAGGTTCTCTGAGGATTTTGGATTGTTCCCTTCACTTCTGTTTCTTCTGCGTTTCTTAGGAGTCTGTGGAAACACTTTCGTGGCATCAGCATGTGTCTGCTTCTGCTGGTTTTCCCTGTGTTTATGGCTTATAAAATCTCCCAGTTCTTCCACATGGACTTCTGGCTCCTCATACTGGTGTCTAGCTGCATGCTGACCTCCCTTCAGGTAGGAAGGGTGACTTACTTTATATGTCTTTCTTGTGAAATGTTGGAGATAGGAAGCTTGATTACTCTTTGTAGCATGTGTTTGAAGAGTTCAAGTAATGAAACTGAACTCTGAATAAAATTACATTAAATTTAAACTTTTATGACTAAATTAAGTAAAATAACTAATAAACAGATTGAAAACATTATATTATTCACAGGATTAATGTTTTGAATTGATGACATTTTTATTAATTAATCAGCCTTAACTTTCATGTGCAACAATGTTTGTAAGTAAAGGAGCACTTGATTATAAACTGAGTAATGGGTCCCATTTGAGAGACATATTTCATTACCTTCTCTTGACAATGTTCTTGCCGTCTGCTCAGCTTGAATGTGAGCAGTTCGATCAACACACTTAAAAATACTTTTTTATGAATTCCATTCAGTTAATAATGTAGTATTTAATCTCTTTTTATTTACACCCTGCATACCCTATACTCTTCATTTGGACACGTGCAGCTTGGTGAATAACCATGGTACTAACACTATTATGGTTATGCTCTATTTTTAATTTGCGATAGCTTCTGTGCATAGAATATGAAAAATATTGGCTTTGGTTGTATCATAAAAAACTGGCAGACACAGTGAACCCCTCACAAACAAAAACAATATGCTATTAGAATAATATGAAAGATGTTATAATCACTTAAAAAATCGAGATATAGAACCTGTAAAGTAAAAAATAAATCATTTAAACATTGCATGTCACATCATTTCCTCTATAAGGTAGAGTGCTTGTAATATTCTAAATGAAGATGGGTACTGTGTGTCCAGGTTACAGGCACCATGCTGATCTACTCCCTCTTCATGGTGGAGCTGTTTCGCAGTTACCCGATTGAGAGCCTAGACGAAGTGATCTACTGGGTGAACGCTGTCAGCAGGGTGCTGGAGTTTGTGGTGGCGCTCTGCGTGGTGACGTATGGTACCTGGGAGTCACTGTTTGGGGAGTGGAGCTGGATGGGCGCCTCCGTCATCATCATCCACTCTTACTTCAACGTGTGGCTCAGAGCTCAGTCTGGCTGGAGGAGCTTCCTGCTCAGACAGGAAGCAGCTAAGAAGATCAACTCCCTTCCCAGAGCCACAGCTCAACAGCTGCAGCAATACAACGACGTCTGCTCCATCTGCTTCCAGGTTAGTCACACTGTCATGGACAGGTCATTGGAGTGCTTGTGGGGTATATGTAAGGCTGTGAGCAAACTGCACACATACTGTAAAATCCAAAGTCCCATCTTAAACCTAATTTGGACATGACAGCTGAAGGCTGTACACAAGTGGAGAGGTTTTGGGGTTCAGGATGTTAACTTATTGCTTATGGGCTTAGCTTCAGACCTGTTGTAGTGTCATAATTATATCATCCATGTTTTCTTTTATTTGTCAGCTCAGTTAATATGTGAAAAACGTTTCTTCACAGTTTGAGTCATCTAGTTGTTCTTCCAACTTTTTCTTACTCCGTTACTTACAAAGTTATTGATTTTATCAAAATTAAATCTCTATGTGCTGACTTTGTCTTACCAAACTTTAATATTTTTCATTGACGTTTTCATTGTCATTTACTCCTACAGCCCATATTGGAGCATTCTGTGTAATTTCTGTCTAGCTTTCTGCTGTTTTCCAAATTATCACAGAGATTTAATGTGTGAAGGAGAAAGGCATGATTGACATGGCCACATGTCAGATGTTTTTTCACCTGTGATGTAAGACTTAGACTAGTGTGAGTTCGTTCCAAGAAGACAGTCACTGCTTCCTGTTGTTGTTGTTGTTGTTTGAGATTTGACTAAATGGGCCCACAGTTCACCTCCATATCATATACGTATACATATATCAGTATAATATTGATCAATATGAGATTAACTATCACTACTAATAAATGTTGTCAGTATATGAAAATCCATATCCAAAAATATATCAATGACTGAAATATCATCACAATATCAACATTAGTTTATAGAGTTATACATGTTGTGATTTTTGACAGTATTGCCCAACTCGACATGTAGATAGGAGACTGTAACATACACTTCTTTGTATATACAATATATAATACTCAACATTGTCTGTACTTTTAAGGCATGTTGTTCCGGTTTTTCCAGTTTAGCACCGCCTCTTTTTACGCTGTAAGGGCATGATTGTTTTTTATTAAAAACCGGTTCATATGTTTTTCCCGGTATTTGACAATGATGTGTAGTTTGTTGTCAAGGAAGCAGCAACAGAAAATCTTGATAATATTACAGAGAACAGTTTCAGCAATGATGTAAGTAGCCCTGCCATTTTCTGTTATGAGAGCTTTTAAAGTTCCTTGACCCTATTGGGGAAATTAACATGTTACAGCAGGATAGAGACACAGAGATAAGAAAACGGTTAAAAAAAACTCTTTGAGTGAAATAAAATAAAAATGTGAAAATAAAATCAGACATTAAGAAAAAAAGGTGACATTTAAAATATTACAATACATTTAAGTGAATTGTGAAAATATTTGTGCAAAAGAAGTCCAGTAGTACAACTCTAGCAGCCATGATGTGTGAATAGGTAAATGTACAATATACATAATATAATAGTTTTTAAATATTTTTACATATATGTGCAGTCTATATAATCTAAATAAATTATACAGTACTATGAAGTATACGATGAACACTGTAATAGAAATTGAAAATAATACAATGATATGGGATTTAGTATAATAATATAAAAGCACAATAATAACCGTAGTAATATAGTATTGTTATGTGGTGAAATACAGACACACACACACATTGTAATGTCTAACAGTATTAAAGATATGTTGCTACTTCTTATACTACTACATTAAGCCAAATATCGGTGTAGAGGTATTTTGTCAAGTCAAATATGTCTCTCCTCCACAGGAAATGAGCTCTGCGGTGATCACATACTGCGGACATTTCTTCCACGGCAATTGTCTCAGAAAGTGGCTCTATGTGCAGGAGACCTGCCCCATGTGCCACCAAACAGTCCGACCCACCCCGCCAGGTGAGAACCTGGCTTCAGGCGACGCTCCGGCAGCTCCAACTCAGAGAGACACGGGGCCAGATCCGGCTGCACAAGAGGGAGATCAGAACCAGGACAACGGCACGTCCCAGGAGACACAGAGCAATGCTGTAACTCCTGATCCCACCGAGCAGCAGGAGCAGACGGAAAGCTTTGAGGATGGACATTGTGGGACAGAAGTTAAAGAGCAACCAGCTGAACCTTACAGGGAAGCTGTCCAAGGTCTTCGTTTCAGCTCCAATGGAGACTTTGTTGGATTTGTCAGTCCAGTGTCAAGCTGCTCTTCAGGGGGCATTTCTAGTTCCCATGTGCTGCTGAGTAAAACTTTTCCTCCTCCTAACATGCACAGCCAAGGTGAGGAGAGTGACAAGGACTCCCCACTGCCATTGACTCCTAATGCTGTAAATGAGAACATGGTGGAGTGCCAATCTGACTCTAAAGGAGCAGAAGTTGAAGTTACTTCCTGTCCTAGAACGCCACAAAACGGTGATGACAGCTGTGATGGGACACCTAAATCATGTAACAGCCTTGATTCACCGGGATCATTAAACAATGCTGATAAAATTCTTGTGGCATCTGCTACGAGCTTTGATGACAGCCAAACTATGTCAAATCATGTAACTGAGAACTCTTAGACTGCATTGACGATCCTCAAAGTAAAAACGGTAACAGCAAATATTCAGACATGGACCTGGACAGACTCAGAGAGGCTGAAACTGTCCCACAGACCCCCTAGCTGCCCTCCTCAGATGCCACCTTCTCTGCCCTGCATCAGTGCCTTGAAGTGTGAAAAGGGGCGATTCTCAATAATAGGGAATTAAACACATTTGCCTTCTCTCTGTGAACCAATAGGGAGGAAATTGTTTGTTTTACCACACAGTGTGCTTCAGTTGAGCAAATAACATGCATATAGATTGAATATAGAGACTAAATTGTGTTGGGTTAAAATATTACACTTATTGTACAAATGTAAAGAAGTTGTTTGAAGAAATCTAATTCATAGAAATGAAAAGCAAGTATCTTACATCAATATTTACCAAATTCTAGCAGGTTACAAGTAAAGATGTTAGAGAAATTAAATGGGATTTCATTTATTTTTATTTATATGTAATTTTTTCCGATGTCCTTTTAGTTCTCATCCATTGCATTTTTGTGAAAGCAATGTGGCAAAAGGAAAAGCTTCAGCAATCAGCCTTTGTTAATAATGAATCAGCCTTTTGTACTGCAAAGGTTCTCTGTCTCCCAGTATTAAATACTGCTGTGAACATTATTTCTATATTAATAAAATCATGACAGGTGCACAATTGTTTTGATAGTATCATATCATAGACTAGAAAAATGCCCCTCACAATTTCCTGGAGACAACGATAACATATTTTTAAAATGAATTAACTGCTGTTTCAGCACAAGGAAACCCAAAGATATTCAGTTTACAATGATACTAGACACAGAAATTGCAGAATATCTCCACGTTTTAGAAGCTAGAATCAGCAAATATTTGGCAATCGTGCTTGAGATATTAATTATTAATTCACTAATCGTTGCAGCTCTAACTAACTTGATGATGGCTCTGTTGCCTTTTGTTGTCCCTGTTAGTTAATTATTCGATTGGTCGTCATCTATTAAATTCATCGCCAACTTTTTTGATAATCGATTCATCGTTTTGAGTAATTTTGTTAAGGGAAAAAAGTTACACTTTTCTCATTCTAGCTTCATAAATCTGTATATTTTCTGGTTTATTTATTTCTCTATGACAATGAACCGAATATCTTTGGTTTATAGATAAAACCAAAAGACCAAATGACATTTCAAGATTTCCTCTTGGGCTTTGGGAAACACTGATCAACATTTTCTGCCAATTTCTGATATTTTATAGACCAGACAAGTAATCAATTAATTCAGAAAATAATGCTTAAATGGGATGCAGACATCATTAAAGTTATTAATTACATTTGTGCTTGTGCTGCTTTTACATGTTAAAGGTAATGCTGTGAAAAAAGGCCTATTTCCACAAACCAAATTGGGGCATGGTGTTTTTACCAACTGGTAAATCAGCCTTGTTATGATTTAATGAAATGGTTTTAATGTCAAGTCAAGTCAAGTCAGGTTTATTTAAAGTGTAAAATCATCAACGACATTGTCCCAGTACACTTTACAAAATAAAATACAGAGACATATACAAAACAACAAAGTAGGACTTGGCTATATGGCCAAAAATGCTATCACGGTAAATGTGCATGTGTAATGTGTAATTCGATATCGATAATCATGGTAAATGTTTAAAGGCTGATTTTTGCTTGAAAGAAAAAGTTGAAGAAACCATTGTCGTTTTAAACTATTCATTATGGTCAGTACATAACAAACACTTGATGCCAACAGTGGATCACTTAACAAATGTGAGATAATGAAATCTTTTTTCAACAAATATGCATGAGTAAAATTAAGTTTCAGTCCCTTTACCTCAACCATATAAATATCTTAAAAGAAAGTGCAAAATTGTTCGTGATTCAAATGAATTAAATCAATTATTATATTGTTATTGAGGAAAATTAAATCGGGATAAGTATCATCATTATTGCCCGGCCCTACAACAAAGTGGAATAAAATACATGATGCTGAAACAACAAGATAATAAATAATTATAAAATGTATGAGAAATTATAAAAAATACCCTTGCCCTATTTTTATAAGCTTTATCACAGAGAGAAGAAACCATCCCAACCAACTATAAGCTTTATTAAAAAGAAAAATGGGAATACAATTTGATATAACTAATATAATAAAAATATATATATCTTTATTTATAGAGCACTTTTCAAAACCATGTTACAAAGTGTTTTCACAAGAGCAAAGACAATAAGATAAATTTAAAAGAGATAAGATACACAGTACAAGCAAGACACATTAAAAGGCAGGTTAAAGAAGAATACATAAAATCAACTAAAATCAGGAAAGGCTCCCTTTAAAGGTATGTTTTAAGAAGGGACTTAAAAGAGTTCACTGACTCAGCTGACCTGATTTCCTGGGGCAGGCTGTTCCAGGGCCTTGGGGCCCTCACAGTAAACTGTCCCCTTTAGTTTTCAGTCCAGACTCTGGCACAGACCCTTTTATACAGTCTGTGGAACAGACAAAAGACCTCTGCACCAGGATCTCAAGGTACCTGCTGGTGCATATGGGACCAAAAGGTCAGAGTTATAACCAGGAGAGAGGCCACAAAGAGCTTTCAAGTAATCAACAAAAATTGTAATCTATTTTTCAATCCATCCCCAACTATAACCTTTATTAAAAAGAAAAATTTGACAAAACTAATCTATATATTTTTTAAGTTAATAAGTCATGGTACAGCTATAGTTTTGAAGTTATGACTATATGGCTAAATGTTCATTTTTAAATGAAAAAAAACAAACATCCCTATCTAATTTAGGGACCTTCATAATTAAACGCTGACACGTCCTGGCTTGTAGCCAATCTGCCGCCACATCCGGCCCGTCACTCAGCAGCCGACCGGACCGCCTTCTCATCATAAAGCTTCAAATACGTGTAGCCGCTGGTAGACACCCGCTAGTTGGCTAACGGCGTCGACCGAAACCGAAAGAAGAGTAGCGTCTTTGTGGACCGGGTTACTTCACCTGGCGCACGCACTTATTCAGCCATAACTGGGGATACACATAATAAAATATAAGACGTTGAAACTACGCCGGAAAGTGAGGCTTTATCGAGGGAGAGTAGTAACGTCCGTTTAAGCTGGATACGATCGAGGGCTAACTTAGCTTTGTTAGCAACTCTGCGCATACGTAGTTTTAGCTCGCCAGCCAGCTAACTACGCTAGCTCGAGAAGAAAGGCCGTCGAGTTGACCCAGCGTCAAATCGTTTAGAACATATAGCGAATCATCCTGGCATATCACGGTTGCCCCTCACTGCTTGGATCGGAAAGCCTTCAAATTAAAAAGAACAACATCGAGAGAGGATGGCTCTGAAAAGGATCAACAAGGTAAGACAACCGTCAATTAGCTTAGCTGCGCTAGCCTCCCCACAATGTAGCGCTGTTCTGGTTACTGTGTCCTATAAGAAAAACATGGCGGTGAAACATGTTCGCGGAAGTATTAAGTTTGCGTGTGTACAAGCATTTTTAGTGTGTTTAGGTTTAAGTACACTAACGGTGGTTTTTCACTATTGGCACCGGCTAGCACTCAAACGGACACGCTTAGCTAGCTGGTTAACATTAGCAGTTACAATTAACGTTACAGTTTCCGTGTGTGCGTCGAAGTGGATTGAAGGCAAAGAGGCCGCATGAATTGCCCAACACTTTAACATTCACACTCTCATTAGTTTGAATGCTGTCTTCTTATAGTAAATTAACGCCTTTGCTGGGGCCTCACATTGATGTCTTGGTGACTAGCAAACAGTTTAAACGTGTCACAATATCGGTGTTACCAGAACCCATGATTCATGTCACACTGAATCTGTGTTAACAGGCTGAGCTCATGATGTGTTCATGATACGTTTCCTTGGTATGTCAACGTATTTGTTCTCTGCCTGTACACATCACAGGGTGGAGTTTTGGCAATTAAATATAGGAAACTGGCAATGGTTAAGTGTAGACTAACAGTAAGCGTTCACACCGTGGCTTAATTTCTTCACTCTGCTGTTGCACTTTATGGATTTCCTTGAAAAGGCATTAAACCAACTTGTGAAATGGTGTGTGTCTGAAGGCCGGGGTGGGGCGGTGGTCTCCACCTAGTTCTAAAGTAGCTGTAGACCTAAAAATAACATTAGGGGCTTGTGTGTGTGTGTGCTGCGGTCTCATCTTGCTGTTAAGTGTAGAGTCGATAACAAGGTGGCCCCCTGAGCTGGTGGAGTCGAACTTGGAGTTGTCAGTAGATTTAAAAATAAAATAAAAAACCTCCCATAGGTTGGAGTATGTTGTGAAATAAATGAAGCATACAACCTCTTATGTAGCATCTCTCTTCCCTGGTCCCCATGTTGGCATTTATACCCAGGATGTTATAACTGCTGAAACTTTACTCAGTCTGGCACATTGATTTCAAAACACGTCTAACCCTTAGTTTTGTCTCTGAAGATTACTGTGGTCTAACTGGTTATTCTAAACCTCTTTTCATTACAGGAGCTTAACGACCTGGCTCGTGACCCTCCAGCACAGTGCTCAGCTGGCCCAGTGGGTGATGACAGTAAGTGTCCAAGGACCAACAAATAATTTTGTCCTTAAACTGGCAGAAAATAGTGAAACATTTATTTCCCATAGACAAAGATTACATCTTCAGATGTTGTCGGGTTTTTTTGTCTGACCAACAGTCAAAAACCCAAATATCTGAGCTTATTATGTGTGAAAAACATTAAATCTTACATCTTTGTGTGGTACATATCCCTGCGAAAAAGTCACACCATAATCATTTAAATATGATTTTCAATGAAAAGGAGAATAATGTAAGATGATCATTCCCTCTAACTTTGCAAATCGTTATTGCAATGTCGGTCAAAATAATTGCAATTGGATATGTGGTGTTTTTTTTTTTGTTTTTTTTTTTTAAACTGTTCAGCCCTACAGCAAATGAACATAATTTTAAATACAAAACTAAAATGGAATATGCTTTATTTTGAAGATAAGGGTGAAAACCAAATTTTAGAGAAATTCCATTGCTTGTTTAAATTAACTCCAAAAGCAGAGATGGATGTAGGTCCATGGCTTCAAAACAATATGGAGTATGAAATGATCTATAAAAAGATTTGTGTTTCTTCAAAACAGCAAAGACCATTTAGAAGTCTAGTACCTGCCAGATCATGTACCTGTGAGCTTTCTGTTTCCTAACTTTTACCTTATTTTCTGTGCAGTGTTTCACTGGCAAGCCACAATCATGGGACCTGTAAGTAGTTACTTTATGACATAATTGTTGCTCTCTTTGTACTTTAAAGCAGCACGATGTTGAAATTTGTCACCGAGGTTGTGTTACTGGCTGCTTTAAATGCATTCATGAGATAAAGGTTGAAATTTGACTTGATAATGGGAAGCTGTGGACAGAAGGTTGTAGGTCACTTTTTTCTGAAATATGTAAATGTCATTCCTGCTTTCAGAACGACAGTCCATATCAGGGAGGTGTTTTCTTCTTGACAATTCATTTTCCAACAGACTACCCATTCAAACCACCCAAGGTAAGCTGAATCATACCTCAAACAAGGTTTTTCTTTTTACTTTGATACGTTGGGGGTATCTAAAGATGTTTTCATTAAGTAGTCACCGACCTTCAGTATTGGTCTTGCAGCAGGGACAAGTCTTGTTTGCGACATTTTAAAATAATGGACAATACATTCAGTGTCAGTAACTCAAACATTGTTTATGCGGAAAAATTTTATAGATGTTTTTGTTAAAGTTCTAGAGAAGCAACAGAACATTTCTTGTAAATGCAAACCAAATCCACCAGTTTGGCATCATGAACACATTTTATCTTTGAGCACTCATGAAGTAATACCTGTCATTCCAGAAGTTGATAGTCATAAGCATCAAACGTCACTGCCTGGTGTCAAGGAACTTGAATTGCGTAACATTGACATGGTGTGTGACTCAACCTTGTTTTACTTGTCTTCACTGTTGTTGTTTTTGTCTGTCTTTTTTTGTCAGGTTGCATTTACAACAAGAATTTACCACCCAAATATTAACAGTAATGGCAGTATCTGTCTGGATATTCTCAGATCACAGTGGTCTCCTGCACTTACTATTTCTAAAGGTATGGACTATTGTGAAAGTAAAGCATGAGTATGTGGTAACGAGAACCCACAAACTACCAAATACTGATAGGTTCTTACTAGACTAATCAAGGAGGATACAGACTAGTGACTAGTACACTCCTGTAGTTTTAAATTTAGTTTTACTGAAATTTTAGTTTCAAATTTATATATAAACAAACTTCCTTATTCTATGCTCATAATAATCTGAAGTGATCAAGATGAGAACATTAAATGTGTGGTTTTGGCAGGTATATTATTAAATATAAAAGGATTTATTTTGGACGCTTCAAATGGTAGTGTAACTGGATTTAAATCTATTAGATAATTGGTGTTCTATTGTCAAATGTCTTACATTTAACAGCGTGCACAGTTTGGGATTAGTTATTCATAGACACCTTTTATTTGAGATATTACAATATAACTTGAGCATTGAATCTAATCCAGAATAAGTTTAAAGTGTAGAAAGGTGAAAAAGCTCATTGGAATAATGTTTAGAACAATAGGTTTACTCCATCTTTTTCTTGCAGTTCTTCTCTCCATTTGCTCACTCCTATGTGACCCAAACCCCGATGACCCACTAGTGCCAGAGATCGCACGAATCTACAAAACAGATAGTCAGAAGTAAGTGTGTATAATCCGTACATGCGAAACTATTCTCTAGGCATATGAAATGCCTTCTTTCTGCCATAAGGAAGAACCGCCCTGTACTACATTTTTGTATTGATATTATCCACAATAGGCCCTTTTCCGACCTTCAAAAGCATAATTAATTGAAATGATTCACCTGTAAAAGTATCACCTGAGTTTAGTATGTAACCTAGTTTCACTCTGTCAGGTACAATAAACTAGCTCAGGAGTGGACAACAAAGTATGCAATGCTTTAGGGTAAGGCCAAGAGGCAGTGCTGCATCTTGGCTAGTGCTGTGGGATTGGTTGGTTGCGATGCTCTGGTCTCACTGGCTTAACCAGAAGCTTGGCTCTCTGCTATGAAAGTATATGACTGCAGTTTGGGATTTGAGCGTTAAACTAATCTCTGGCTGTCTGTACTTAACATAGTGCCATATTGGCCATACTCAGCTGCAGATAGAGTCTGTTGCAGTAAATAAGTTGACTAATTTCTGCCAACCCACAGTTGTGGGTTAGAAAGTCTTCTGTTGCATGAAAAATACAAGTAAGCTATCAGATACGGCAGCTACAGAGATTAAGGTCTTTTCACGCCCAACATCTGAGACCACATAACATTTTTACATTATGGCTGACAACTTTCAAACGCATACCATATGATTTTATATTTCATTCCCTTCAGTATGATTCAAAAAAATCCACTTGTTGAATCACTTTGAGATTGGTGATCCTTCTAAAATTTTAAATGGGTTGCCTTTATTCACTTTTTTTATTGTTGCATGTTAAAGCAGCTGTCAGCAGGAACCATTCTGGAGAAAAAAGTTTTCAGTGATGCATTTGAGGACACACCAACATTTGGCTGCCAGAAAGAACCACTTTCATGAGCAATGTCTGAAACTGAAGCCTAGCAGACAAACAATAAGGATAATACGAGCGAGGCTTCTTGTATGAAAAGATTGCTATTCTAGCAGATTATAAATATGCAGGTGTTGACACACCGAATGTCATGTTTCTAACATCCTGTGCAGGCAGCTGTATCAAAGTGCATTGATGCAACGTTTAAAAAAAAAAAAGAGAGGTCAACAAATCATTTACTGTGCCATTTTTGTCTCCAATGAGTTACAACACAGTAAACGGACACCAGTGGCTTACTATAAATAAATCGGTCTAAACATGTATTGGGGGGGGGGCAGAATATACTCCTTGTTTTTTGGCATTAATTTGGTGCCTAAATAATGCTATTGCTAACATTTAGCCAAACCCTCAAATCTGGAAATCTTAGCGCGTTTCCAATGCTTATAATAATTGACTAAAATCATACTCGTCATTAGAGGTGCAACTATCGAGTATTTTAATAACAATTGACCTGCAGGCCATTTTCTTGATTAATTGTTTGGTCTAAAAAATCAGACAGTGAGAAATGCCCATCACATGTTTCCAGAGGCCTTGTCGAATGTTAAATGTGTTTTGGTTGTTTTTGTTTTTTTCCTCAACTGTCCAAAAATCAGTTTATATTAACGTACAACTGAGAAAACCAGCAAATTGGAGGAAATCCTCGGCAGATTTGCTTAAGTTGATTAAATGATTATCAAAATAACTACAGGTTAACTTTGTTGATCAGCCAATTAATTAATCAACTAATCTTTGCCGCCCTACCCAACCCTATTAATTGAAAATACATATTTTGATATGTTTGGTATTTAACATTAATCAAGAGTCAAATCAATATAGTATTTGCTATTGAAATGCAAAAACATTTAAACATTTTTCTAATTATTTTCATAATTATTGCTTATTGTAACTGAGGTAGCGGCCGTCGGCTGACCCAAATTTAAATCACTTTAGAAGCAGAATTTTCTGTGCATGTAAACACAGCCGCTAACTCCAGCATGAAACGGTTTTGTTCTTTATTTATTTTTTTTTTAAAAGGGAAAAAGTTGCCTCACTTGTCATGTTGGCATGTGAAGATGACATGTCAAAAATACTTTTTGTCACATTAAGAAGTTTAGTTTGTACAAAGTATATTTGTGCATATACTGACTTGTTTTGTTAAGATACTAACTTTGCTTGCAATCTGCTGAAGTGCATGTACTTAAATCCTAAATAAAAGTGCAGCTTATTGTTGTAAAATATAAGTTTATCTTGACTTTTTTATGCCAAAAATGTGACTTGTTTGATCAGTGATCAAACTAAAGTGCTAAAGTTAGTTATTTTCTCTCTCTTTGCAGATACACCAAAACGGCGAAAGAATGGACAAACAAATACGCAATGTGATGGCATCGTTTGGGAAAACTGGTGGAAAATGTCATAGCTGGTTAAAAAAAAATCCGGGATTCTTTTTTTTTTTTTTTTCCTTCACTTTTCTTTTGTTTTTGTTTTTTTGGTTAATCATAGCATTTTTACCCCCCTCCTTTTTCCACCTGCGTGCTCATAAGAAGATAGTGTTTTCGCTCTAGGACATGTGCCAGTTTCTGTGAAGTTTCTACTCCCATTTTGTTTGGAGCTAAAAAAAACAAACAAAAAAAACACTGCTTGAGCATGCACCAGTTAAGAGTTTTTTTACCCAAAATTGGTGAAGTTACTCTACACACACTTAGTAGAATCTGATGCGACTGGTGTCCTGACACTGAACACTTTATCAACCCCATGATGATCCAGTTGGTCCAACTGGATGGATCCTGTGTGGTTGATTAATTAACTGGATTTTTCAGAGCACTTGTAGAGGAGCCTGTCTTTTGCCAAACATCTGAATTCGGATTTTTAAAGTTTAAAATTTGGGGGGGGGGTGTTATCTGAAAGATTTGGGAAACTGGTTAGTGGCTCCTGTATCTCCTGGACTGGTGTGATGTCTTCTGATCATTAGTATAGTAATCTATTACCTGAGGAAAGACTTGTATCTTATTCCACTATCAAAGTGTGTGTACAGAGAAGCACAGCAGTATATATCAACGTTAAGGAAACAAAATATAAGAACTTCAATGTTGTATTTTATGCATGTTAATAAAGGTAGGCTATTATATCTGGTATGTTTCTACAAATTAAGTGGCTTGTAAGGCTGGAAGTTGGAGGAAAAAAAAAAAAAAAAATTGATCCCCTCAAAGGCTTTCTACTTTTTTTTTTTTTTTTTCTTTTTTTTTTTTTTGTTATTTAGAAGCCAGTAGATGAGCTGTTAGTTTTATGCCCACTCAAACACTGTCTTCTTGTAGCCCTAAAATATTGATACAAAGCTAATGGTTGATAATCAACTTGTGGCTCTGTTTCTTTTTACTTTTCCCTTCAATAAAGTTACTTAAACCATAAAGCAAATCAGGGTGGTGCTTTTTTGTTTTTCATTTAATGTGAACGTGTCAACATTTTGTTGAATACACAAGATCCGTTGTTGGCAGTTTAAGGCTGATTTGTGTGTTTTTTAAATGTCTAAGTCACAACAAAATCGTGTAGAGTTTAAATGCCTGTATTCACCCTTTCATAAACTTCTTGTGCCTTTAAACAAAGGGGAAGATTTATCAGCTGTCTTATTTAGTGAAGCCTTGAATGTATTGGTGAATTGTTTAAACTTAGAGAAATGTAAAATTTCCTTGGATGTCAAGGCAAGTTTGAATATTTTTATTTGCTCTTATGGATAACTAGATTTGACAAATAAAATGTATAGTTTCAGTCTTCATGCAAAAAATGACATGTCTCACTGAATCTCATTTGAGTAGTTAAAAATTGACCTGTAGATGAGCTGAAGCTGCATCTGGATATTAAGTCGGTTGAAATCAAGGTATAATTTCACCACTATGAAACACCTTTAATGTGATGGCTCACATCTTTGTGCTTTATGATAAGTGGTACTGATAGTTTTTACTTAAATCACAGAAGTTTTATTCTAAATATAGATAATACATTTTATATATTTACATAATTGATACATTAAAACATTTTTCCCCATGTTAATTAAATATGGTGTTGTACATTAGTCTGCTTTTTAAGTTTTCCAAAATTGATGACCATAAGATGTTCAATATTATCAGAACCGACTATAAAATGTCTGTTCAATTGTACAAAATACTGTGTGTGTATATATATATATGCAAACTTGAACATCTACAGCAGTAAAATACAACATGGATTAATGCAGCAGTAATATTAATCAAAAGACCAGTGGTGGAAAAAGTATTCAGATCTTTTAAGTAAAACTAGCAATACCACAGTGCAGAAATACTCCTTTTGCAAGTCAAGATTCTTGTATTCTTAACTAAAGTACAATAGTACAAGCATTTATATATACATAAAGGATATAAATACTCCTTCCACTACTGTGTGTGCGTGTGTAATGATTTTTCTTAAAGTTCAGACTAATGCATTCATGTGTAACCACCATTAATGTTGCAGCTGGTAAAGGTGGCACTCATTTTAATTAATTGATATGCTGCCAGAAAGTTGAATTCATTAAAATAAAAGTTATTTATTTAGTTGATATATTTTGTAGTAATTAATTGTAGTAATTAATTAGTAATTGTAGTAATTTAATTAAATTATTTGATTATTTGATTCTGCAAAGTAATTGTACTTCAGTACAGTATTTGAATAAATGTAGACTAATTAGTTACAAAACACCACTGCCAAAAAATAATGAATAGTCTGCTTTTATTTTTGATACTTAGTGATAATACTTAATATAAATTGATTTTGAATGCAGGACTTTTACTTGTAGTAGTGTTGTATTAGCACTTTTACATAAAGGATCTGAATACTTTTTCCACTACTGGGTGTGACATGAGCTTTTAATGTTTAGATTCATGTGTAAGCATCATTAATGTTGCAGCTAATTTTAATTATAATGCATTATGCTACCAGGTAGCTATGGTAGTCGTGAGGTATTAGTTTTTTTACTTAAACAAATTATAAGAATACTTCTTTCACTACTCGGTGTGATTTTCTTTTAAGGTTTTAAAGTTGAGACAAATCCCCAACAAAAACATGTCCTAAAAAGTTAAACGTTTGTCTTGTCTTGTCCCTCGTGCAGCAACCCCGATCAGCTGACTGCAACGTTGTTTGTCACATGACAAACAAGGAAGTGCTCGTTTAGTAAACACAACAAAACACAGATAGTACGCGTTTAAAGAGTATTCCCGTTACCTACCATGCCTGCAACAAACCGGAAACTATGACTCCGTGTGGAAACTTTCTTATGTGTGTTTCTGGTGTTTTGTTGAGTTTGCATTTGGGAGTTTTATCCGGATTTTCTTCAGTAACTGGGCAGCAACAAACTCTGAGTCTGGACGGCAAATGGAGCCTTTCCAACTCCAATGGTTCAGTGTCTCTGCCTGCAGAGGTGCCTGGATGTGTTCATTCAGCTCTGCAGCAACAGGGATACATACAGGTGGGTAAATTAATGACTTACCTGAACATCACTGCATCATGATGTTTGAAATGTGTATTCCCTTTATTTTACTATGTTGAAGGTACAGCAGTCATATCTCTATGTCAGTGGTGGTAAGAAACTAAATACAATTTTGGAGTACTTTGTACTATGCTTGAATGAAATAGTTTATACTTCTCCACTACATTTAATAGGGAATTATTGTACTTTTTCTTCTTTACTGCTTTTACAACTATATTCCTTTTGGTTTGTGACCATGTGTTGTTAGCACTTCCACTTAACCGACATTTCCCCTCAAATGACTGTTCGATTATCTAAAGGTTAAATCATCCAACCTTTGTGATTAGAGTAAAGTTCAAAAACTGAAAACCAATTTGTGAATCAGTGTTGTGTTTCTTTTCTTTCCCATTAGTCATCTCATGACCCCTCAGATTTATCTGGTGACACTTTGGAGGGGTCCAATTCCTAGGTTGGGAGCCGCTTACCTAAACTAGCTAACTGTATATAAAGTAGTTGAAACTACTAAAAATATAGTAAAATATCACATACAGCCAGGGGACATTTTTACTGTGGAACAAGTACTTTTGCTTTTGATACTTGATACTAAGTATATTTAGCCAATAATATTCATGTACCTACTTATTTTGAATTCAGACTTAAACCTGCAATGGAGTATTTTTTTACATTGTTGTATAGGTACTTTTAATCGAGTAAAATATCTTTATACATATTCCACCATTAGCAGTAAGTATTTTGACTCAATAAAGTAAATCTCAGCCTCCTGCTAGAGCAAAGTTAGAGACCTGATGCTGGTTTTTAAGTACTATTTTGAGGTACTTTACTTGAATATTTACATTTTATATTACTGTATACTTCTACTATATACTATAATATATAATGCTGTTTACATGTTAACGCATCAGAACTAATAATCTAATAATAACAATAACAATCTTAAATAGGCCGTTCTGCTGTCTAATGAGTACTTTTAATTTTTATACTTTCAAAACTTATGCACTACTTCAATTAAAATATGAATGTAGGACTTTGATTTGTAATGCAGTATCTCAACTTTGTGGTATCGATATCTTAAGGAACATATCTCAATACTTCTTGCACCACTTTGACTTTCATTAAAGTTAAATATTGACTCGGTGGCTCTGGTACTTTTTAAAAATTGGTTTGTTCAGTAATGAGTGGAAAAGTCCTTAACTTTTCTGCTCTGCTGTCAGGCAACATTTAGTTTTTGGTTAATTGTTCTCTTGCTTGTGATATAATGTCTTAATATATGAAGCTAATACAGGTAGAGAGAAAAGAAAGAAACCCTGACATGTAACTGGCCTCACTGGCTTGAAATGTTCACATATAACATACATGAGAACATCTATCAAAGACTTTATTTTTTCGCAAGGAACTTTTGTGTCTGGTGACAATGAGGAGTTTATCTTTGTATGAGGTTTTCAGACTTCTTTTGTACAGATCGTACAAAGGAGGCTTTTATTTTTATTTAACAGACATTTGTTGGATGTTTTATCAGGGGGATCCCACTATCCCAGTTCTTTTGACTGTCTATTTAAATGGGATTACTTTTAGGCCAAAAAGTATTTCCACTATAATTTTATTATATTAAACTGTACAGGAAAAACTAAAATAATGTTTACATTTTAGAGGCTTTTTATTGGTGTGGTGCAGACCTAAAACTTATGACTTTGGTATTTCCTAAATCCTGGCTATAACCCTTTTATTTGAAAATGTGAGCGTGTGTATGAGCAGGAGGTTTTTACACCCAATTAACGTAAAGAGGAATGAAATAAAATTTAAACAAGAATGCATTCCTGCCAGTTGAATCCTTTACTTTTCTTTCAGGATCCATATTTCAGGTTCAATGATGTGTCTTATCGGTGGGTTGCCTTTGACAACTGGACTTACACCACCACATTTACTGTGCCTGCCCAGCTCAGGTCAGTTTAAGGATTTCTATCTTTTTTTATAGCATTGTATTCTTTTCCTGACTCATCTCCTCTGCATTAACAGGGCCAAACGGAAGGTGCTGCTTGTCTTTGACGGTGTTGACACTGTAGCGTCGATTTGGCTCAATGGAATCCTTATTGGAAAGACAGACAACATGTTTCAGAGATATGTGTGTCCCCTAGAACATGAGCAGTTCACTTGTTCTTCTTCTACATTAATGCATCATTTGTTTACTATCTGTTCTTGGTGTGTAGGACTTCCCAGTTAGAGACTTGCTGAAGGACGGGGATAATGTGCTGAAAGTTAGTTTGTTGTCTCCAGTTCTTTATGCATTGGAGCGAAGGAAAGCTCACTCGGCCTACAGAGTTCCTCCCGAATGTCCTCCAGATGTCCAGAAGGGGGAATGTCATGTCAATTTCATCAGAAAAGTAAGTATGTCCTACCATGTTTTACCGCTCCTCTTAAAGCAAAAGAGTCTGTGTCAGAACAGAAACATTTTTATACACCAGATCCCAGTCTTTTCTGGTGACATTAGTAATACTGGATTGATTTGATGTGACTTTATGGTGAATTTAGAGACAAAGAGATTTATGTTTGAGAAATAAATGTTACCGCACCTGGTTAGGATGTTGGAATAATCCAGTCAGTAAGTCATCATACTGAATGGATGGATCTTGATAGATAATTTACATTTTAATAATTTAAAGTTTAACATTTTAGTCAGAGCATGAAAAAATCTTTTTGGACTTCCGCCTTTCACTTTAATAATGATTTCATTTTAATACAACCGTTTCTTCTTGAAATTCAGATTCTTTCATTGTGCAGAATTTTTATTCTTGTACCTTCACTAAGCACTGACCTTAATCTCACCCCAACTAACACTTTCTACCTTATTTTCTGATGTTTACACATTTTAATAAATGAAGTAAACATGCAGAACAAAGTCTTTCACTCTTAAGAGCACTTACAATATCATTCTGTACAGCTAAAATTCAATCTCTCTGTTTTGGTGAAGGAACAAAGCTCTTTCAGTTGGGATTGGGGGCCTTCGTTCCCAACGATGGGACTGTGGAAGGGAGTTCACCTAGAGGCGTTTGATGCCCTGCAGCTCATCCAGGTCTCCACAGTTCCTCTATACAGTACGTCCCATCTCATCTTTATCACCAGCCATTTGTTTGTTAAAAGTATTTTTTAAAAATTTAATACTTTTAAACATGAACAGAATTTTAAGCAGCTGATCATCTGATAGAAAGTGTTAAGTGTATTTTTTTATCTGCCTATAAGAGCAGTAGCTAAACAAAATTGTGTTGAAATTATATAAAATGTAAAAAAGTACTGCATTATACAGGGTGGTGTTTCTGTTAGCCTCTCCTCATTGATATAAGTATGTGGAATAATGAAATGTTTTTTTCAGACTTTTAATTTAAAGTATATAATATGTTTGTGTAGATTTCAGCCTCTCTCAGTGGAGAGTCCAGGTGGAACTTCTTGTTGATGCAGTTCAGACAACAAATGGCCAAATTACATTCTCCATACCCGAGCTGGACTCAAAGCTGACCTACCAGACATTGTTTCTCCCAGGAAAGACCAAACACAACTTCACCTTACACGTCAACACGGTATTCGATACTGTCTGGTCAAACAGTTTGACCAAACTGTGTGAAAATTAGATTTTTAAATTGTGTTTATATGTGTGTTGTGAACTTGCAACAGCAACGACTCTCCTCAGTATTTCTGAACTATGTTGATTAGTAAAATATTAAAATCAGTTTCTAACCGCTTGTGAGGAAGTTTTGAGATCTTTTTCTTATTCTTCCAGAGTAACCATGTGAAGCTGTGGTGGCCCAACGGACACGGTGACCAACCCTTTTACCATCTCACTGTCAGAGGCTTTCAAAATGGATTTTTAATCCTGAATACAGAATCTAAGGTCAGAGTTGGCTGCCTGTTAACACTTACATCCTCCTCATATTATTATTATATTTTATTTAGCTGTATGTATTTATCAATGAAACTGCACATAAATTAGCTTACATTCCTAGTATGCTGACATAAAAAGCTCAACAAATCTCCAAGTTGACAGCCAATAGAAAATTACATTATACTCATGATGCATAGAAAGTAATGATTAAGTATGATTTATAAAATTATTTTTACCGTAGTGATTTTAAAAATCATTTATAAATGTCTTAAGAACAGAGATCACAAGGTGGGGCTGCAACAGTGAAACAGAGAGGAGTATCATTCATGTTCCAGCCACTGTATTTAAAATGCTGGTGTTGTTTTGCACATTTCTCCACCAACATGATGTATTTGTTTGGTAAATTACGAGGTTGCACATGACACAACACACAAAAAGTTAAAAACATCCGAGGATGAAAACACAGTCTACCTTTGATCGTCTTGTCCAAGATGATTTCTAGACCGGTTTAGCACTCAAAGTACAAGTCATACTGCGTTATAAATACAGTCTAAATTATAATGCACAGACACCTTAGCAAACACCATATGTATAAAGAGCCAATAAAGAAGCAGATTTGTTTTAATAAATTGAAGTTATCCATTTAAGAATCCAAACTTAGTTTACTAACATGTTTCTAGATGCTGACCTCTTGGAGTTTAAATTTTCATGCCCATTGCTCTTTATTGAAATCGCCTAGCACTGTTGAGTGTCGTCACATGTGCCACAGTCATAGATGTCAGTGTTTTTTTGTGTGTTTCACTGTTGAAATTGTCTCCTGCAGGTGTATTTTCGCACAGTAGAACTTGTCCAGGAGCCAGTTGTCGGGTCTCCAGGCTTAAGCTTTTATTTCCGCATCAATGGGAAACCAATTTTCCTCAAAGGCTCCAACTGGATCCCAGCCCACTCCTTCCAGGACCAAGTCTCCCCTGCTGTGTGAGTTTAGTTTGAAAAGCTGCTTTTGAAATTGTTGCACTAGAGTCCTGCCTGGTGAGTGGAATACTGATCACTAATTATGATATCTCTCAGAATATAAGAGAAATCAGAGTTTGTTTAAGTTATGAATACATTAATTCTGAAACTACCTGCTTTCTGTTTGCACTGCAGCTTAAGGAACTTGTTGCAGTCAGCTGTGGATGTGAGCATGAACGCCCTCAGGGTCTGGGGAGGAGGAGTGTATGAACAGGATCTTTTCTACAGCATGTGTGATGAGATGGGAATCATGGTAACGACTGTCAACCCTTTAGTTATCAATATAATTCTACCACCACAAATTAAATAACAATATCATAATGTAGCCAGATCTCTCAATGAGACGTATCATTTCTTAATCTTTGTGCTGATGCCAAAAAACCCTCAAATCATTCAGTCAAATTTACTTTTTGACATTAGTTATAAATAGGAGACCATCATCAGCATATAAAGAAATTGAAGGCATGTGAAGGTTGGTAGGCCTGAAACAACATCCTTTTTGCATCAGGAAGCACTGGGGTTTATGGGAAATGTGGTCTTAACGCCAACAGTCAACTAAAAAGGTTACAGGTCTTCTGATTCAGTGTCATTTGGTTTTTTCATTAATTGATAAATCCCATGTTTTAGCCTGTAACATCTTTATGTTATGTACAACATTTTATCTGATTATTCTGTATAGCAGATGACATAACTCAAATACACTGGACATCTGCTTCAGTGAAACAAAATGTCAGTGTTATTCCATTTGTTAAAGTTGCCTCTGAATGGGGGTGGGGAGGGTGGAGGAGCTGTATATGCACTCAACATAACATACATTTTGATTAAAAAAAACAAAACTTTTGCACTTCTTTATATTTGTGGAACCTATTTGGCTCATCTGAAACAGAATAGGTCACCTAAAAAAAAGGAAAGCTCTGAAGTATGTTTTCTACCAATGCTGCCTGCACAGTCGATCCATGTTTACTATGTGTATTGTGTAATGGGCTTATAGGCTTTGTACTATTGGAAGTCCTTGTGTTCTTGTACAGTACTTGTTTGTACAGACTTAGGTGTGACAGATATTTAAACAGACGGATAAAGCATTGTATTGCCTGGATTAGGGATAAATCAAGAGAAAAGTAAATTCCCCCCTTAATATCATAAATGAAGAAATGTGGGACAGGTTACCTGATAATTGTGTATGATTTTGATTGTGTTACGCCGGTATGACTCATGAACATATTGTAGAACAGATGGATGCTCAAAGTGTCATACAGTACGTGTCTTTACTAGGTTTGGCAGGACTTCATGTTTGCCTGTGCCATGTATCCCGCTGAGAACGACTTCATACAGACTGTAAGAGAAGAGGTCATCCAACAGGTAAGCAGTGATTTTATTTTATTTTAGAAGATGTCATGTCTGGAAATCTGTGGAAAGATTAAGAAAAGTGGTACCTCACACTCAGTGTTTCTATCCAAAATATTGTCACAAACTGGCTCACGTCCACGCAAGGTACTTAATTAAAATAAACAGAAGTACAAAAGAAGCTGCCACAGCATGGATGTAACCTGCTAGAAGGGAGAGAGCAAACTGAAAACATGGGCCTGCTTTGCCCCAGGTGAGCGCAATCAGCTTACGACCCTCCCAATTCAGCCAATTACCTGCTGAGATTGGCAGGACAACCTCCAAACAGTGGGAAGGGTGTCACAGTATGTTAACACATTTTTAGATGGGAGTCAGTTTTTATGTCATCCTATCATGATGACATCCACTGTGACTGTCTCTTCACTGACTGTAAAACTGTAAGAATAATTTTAAAATGTCTACAAAAATAATAAGAGTTGCAGCATTTTAGGTCAATTTCAGTTTCCCCAGAGTTGTTATTGCATGCCTGTACTGACAGTAAATGTACTCATTTGGTTATCAGGTTCAACGCCTCAAGTCTCATCCTTCCATAATTATTTGGAGTGGGAACAATGAAAACGAAGCTGCTCTGGCGACAGACTGGTTCGGCATCCCAGATTCCCAGAGGCCCACATACCTGAAAGACTATGTGACGCTGTATGTGAACAACATAAGGGCGATAGTTCAAGAGGTGAGTTAAATCATGTGTAAAGAAAAGTTGTCAGGATTTATGTTTTAAATGGTTACAGATTACGTGGTTGAAAGTGGAATATGAAGAATGATGATTTATTGTTTGATAAATGGTATTAAAAGCCTGTAGAAAGAAAATGCTTTAAAAGCTCACGTCTTTTATCTCCTTTAGGAGGACCAGAGTCGCCCGTTCCTTGTCTCCAGTCCGACAAACGGGGCTGAATCTGAACAGGAAGGATGGGTGGCAACGAACCCCTACGACCCTCACTACGGGGACACACATTTCTACAGCTACATCCTGGACTGTTGGGACTGGCGGACTTTCCCTCGAACGCGTTTCGCCTCTGAATACGGCTTCCAGTCCTGGCCTTCCTTCTCCACTCTCCAGCCGGTTACTGACTACACCTTCCATATGTGCTTTGTTTCTCTTTAAAAAAATCTTCTTAAATATTACCTTGAGAGAATTCCAGACATGCTAAGATCCAGGTCTGTTTTTTGCTAATTCTTCATTTTCTTTTTAACTAATTAAGAAATAAAGATGCCACCATAGTCAAATTTCCTTGACTGCATTGCTTTGAGAAACACCTAATGGATTACTTAAATCTTTTTCAAGTAAAAGGCAAAGATCAATTTTGATGACTCCGAGTATTACGGCTCCTAATATTGATGATAATAATCATTGGTGATAGTGTCATCCCACAATGTGACATAGATTCCTGATAGATAATTAAAGAAAACAATGCATAATGAACAGTTATAAAAGGGAATAACAAAACAGGAAGAGCTAAAATAAAATCAAAGAAAGCTAGATCAGATAAAACTGACGGAACAATTTAGAAGTTATTAAATAAGGATGGTGAAATAATTACAAAAAGACGGGCTTTGAAAAAATATATTGAAACGGTAGTTAAGAGGTAGATGCTGAATTTTTCCATCACACTTGCAGAACCCAGTAGAACCCTTTGTTTTTGTTGTTTATTCAGGTGGTGTAAAGTGTACATGTGTTTTGTGATGTTTCAGGTTTCCATAAAAGAAGACTGGAGCTACAACAGTAATTTCACTTCCCATCGTCAACACCATGAGAGTGGCAACCAGCAGATGTTACTGCAGGCTGCTTTACACTTCAACCTGCCCAACTCTACAGACCCCTTGAAAAGATTTACAGATACTCTCTACATCACTCAGGTAAACTCCCCTCACCTCATGTCTGATAGTTTAAAAGCGGCATGGTGCAGGTTTGTGCACAAGTACAGTAGCTTCAGATGGTATTTAGAGTTAAGTGAAGTAACATGTAGCCCATTTATGTTTACCAACCTGTGACTTAAGGAAATGGTGAGTTTTCAGTTCCCTATGCATGGAGTGTCACTCACTCCTGTAAAGCAGAGGTATTTGCATTTTGCTATTAAATTATTCAAAACATTTATTTTTAGTATCAACTCATCCCTGTGGGTTTTATATCCGGCTGTTAAAAAGTTCTCGTTTCTTCTTTGTGCTCCGACATACCTTTTTTCACAGAAAACATTTTCTCACAGTAGGAAAAGCACAAGTGTTTAATTATCAAATTAATGATGGCTAAATTCCATTTAGCTGTCATGTTTTATTGGGACACTTGAATAGAACAGAGTCATTGTTAATGACTATTAGTAACACCTGTGATTTTCCAATATGACAAGTCAAAATATCTGCTGTGGCTAAATAGACAAAATGAGCATAGGATCTTCTCAGACCACTCCTGCAGCAGCGGCCACTTCTCTATGCTCAGTGTAATCCAGTCATATTTTTGATCAAATATATCTCAGTACACACCTTTTATCAGCAGCTAACTGCTAAATTACCAACTTTTAGAAGCCTTCTTTCAAGCTTGTAGAAAGTATTTGATACTATACTTATAGATTTTCTTATTATTACTTAAATCATGGCTTCATCTACAGAGTAAATGCTGAGTTTTTATTAAAGCACGTCTTCAGTATTTTGATTTGTTGTTGTTTGGTTGTGTTTTTTTAAATGCAGACTAAATCATTTGAGGCTATTAAAAAGTCCTCTGTGTAAAACATGTTGGGAACATTTCCTGTAAACCATCCAACTGATTATTTAAACACTGTAGAAATCAGAATCAGCTTTATTTGCCAGGTATGTGTACACATACAAGGAATTTGACTCTGGATTGTACAATGCTCATAATGTGCTTACTTATACAATAACACAATAATACAGTAATAAAATCAAACAGGCTACAGTATAGAGAACACATATATACACACTATAACCAAAAACAAAATAGACAGACTGAGATAATAGTGCAATGAGGAGAGTGCAAAGGATTCAGGAGTAAATTATAATTACCATTATTGTTTTTGTTATTATTATGTACATGTCGGAGGTGGATGTGATACACAGGTGCACATACACATATATGCATACATGTACACAGTGTAATGGAGCACAGTGCAAAGAATGCTGGAATAAATAAGTATTATGTGCAGGTGTTATGTACTTGAGGTAGGTGGATTTGGTATACAATATGAAAATATAACAATGAACAGTATGAACAGCTCTGAAATAGAGAATGATGAATAGATGATAAGTGGTAGCCAGTAAACAGGTGGCTGATTAGAGGCACAGTTACTGGGTTATTGCACAGGAATTGTTCCTGACACTGTCAGAGTCAGCTGTTTATCAGAGTGATGACTGAAGAAACTGTTCCTGAGTCTGTTTTGACGTAAAGTGCTCTGTAGCACCTACCAGAGGGGAGGAGTTGGAACAGGTTGTGTCTGGGGTGAGATGGATCTGCAGTGATGTTTCCTGCCAGTTTTCCACAAATGATGATATTTCATCTCCAGGTCATGCAGGCTCAGTGTGTGAAGACTCAGACAGAGTTTTATCGGCGAAGTCAGAGTGAGATCATTGAGGGCAAAGGTCTCACTATGGGCGCTCTCTACTGGCAGCTCAATGATATTTGGCAGGCGCCTTCCTGGTCGTCGATCGGTGAGTGAACGCCCACTCAGCAGCTGACACATTTTTAGGTTGTACTCTATTTATATTTTTGTTTCCTGTGTTTAAGACTTTGTAGAGATTTGGCATTGAGAAAAGTATGGATGGAAATAGATTTATGATCAAAATAAATTATTTATGATACACTTGGGATTAGAGATCACTGTTGCAAAATAAGGTGATTTCCTTGTGTGTTGGTGTGTACAGAGTTTGGTGGGAAGTGGAAAATGCTGCATTATTTTGCACAGAACTTCTTTGCCGCCATCCTGCCTATCGGCTTTGAAGATGACGACACACTGTTCATCTACGCTGTCTCAGACCTGAGTCACGACATGACACTCAGGGCTGTGGTATGTTTTCAGTGGTAAACTGTATCTTTACATTACATTCATTTTGCAGACGCTTCTGTCCAAATGACTTAAAATGAGTCTATTCAAATTTAAAAGGAACAAGAGCTAGAGGTCATAAAAAAATTTGCATCCCTCCAAACAAATAAAAGCTTGTTCAGGGAGACGGTACAAGTGCTTACAGTTCCTATGTAATGCTGTGCAGACAGTAAAAGCAGAATGTCTTTGTAAAAACAGGATGAAAAAACGGGCATTTAAGTAACTGTTTGCCTCAAAAGCTTGCAGTATAATATTTTTTCTTATCTGTTTCATATATTACTCTTTAGTTTCCACCTTGTGTATTTCTCACTAACCTTATTTTCAATATAACACAAATAAAGACAACTTACAAAACCTAGAGTTTGAAGAATATGGGTTTTTGAAGACCATTACTGTGTATATTTGGATTTAAGCTGCTTATAAGTGATACGTTTGCTTTAGGTTTTAATGAGACTGGTTACTTGTTGACATTTCAAGGGTCAATTTTGGCAATAGAGGCTAAATAAATATCACAAAACATTAAATCTAAGCCCTTACTTACTATATACACATAATCCACTAATTGTTAAATAATGACGATAATAAGTGTTGCACTGAATGGAAAAATAAAATAGAGATGAAGTACAACTGATCATCTCAACTCTACATTAAAAACTGATTCTTACAACAGTTTCTTGCCTAAAGTTCTGTTGTTTTGTCGATCAGGTGACCGTGTATTCCTGGACTGATGTGGATCCAGTGTGCACACTGAAATCGGACCTGCTCCTGGTCTCTGGAGGCAGCGCTGCGGTCATTTTTAAACAGCCAGTCACCGACCTGCTAGCAGGATGTGGACGCTGCACCCGCTTCACCTGCCTGCTCACCTTTCATCTGGAGGACAGCAGCGGCCAGCAGGGTCCCACTAACCACCACTTCCTCTGCTCACCCAAAGACGCTCAGGGACTCCAGAGACCCAACATCACAGTAAGACACCTTGTTCCAAAGGCTTTTGATCATTGTTTTATTTATTTATACACCGATGTGTAATAATGCATGGAAGCAGTGATGGAATAGTCCATTAATCTCTAGCGTGCGGCGAAGGGGTAACACATTGACGATGATAAAAGAAATGATTTGAGCGAGGGCACTTACAGCAGAGTATGGTACTGTATAACTTTAAACATGATTTTATATGTTTTATAATAAATGTATAGCTATTAGGGGCCATTGTAGTTGGGCTCTCTCTTGAAAACGACTAGGAATAGGAATTATAAATCCGGTCTCATAGGTTGAACAGGATTCCTGAGTTACACCTTTATTCTACTGATAAATTGAGGCTTATTTTTGTCCCCCATGATGAATATCAGAGAGAGACAAATCATTTAATCTGTCTGTTTGTCCATCAAAACACATTATTTTAAATGTTGTGGATCTGACTTCATTTTTCTGGCATTTTCGCCTTTATTTTGATAGTGACAGGAAAGAGTGAGGGAGGGCATACAGGCAACAAAGGTATCAAAGCTAGGAGACGCATTGTTGAACAGACTTCAAAACAACACTTTATGGACTAAACTGGGCACTTAAAAATCGTCTCATATTTATTGTCTCTATTTTCACTCGTTACAAACACAGTGTGTCTTTCCCTGCAGGCGAAGGTGCAGGAGGATGAGACAGGATACTCTGTTAACCTTCACTCTGCCTCTGTGGCTCCTTTTGTCTGGCTCGATGTGGGAAATGTCCCCGGACGCTTCAGCTCCAACGGCTTCGTGATGGTTTCTAGAAACAGGACGGTCAGTTTCAACGCGTGGCGGCCCACCAGCGTCGCAGAACTCTCCACATCCCTCACCATCAGGTCTTTAAGGGACGTATACTGACCTGAGACCAGCCAGCCTCCATGTTGAGGTGTGACGTGCAGAGGCCACAGACGGGCAAAGTTCATGGCTGCTAGTATCTTCTTAAAGGTGTCTAAAAGTGTTTAAAGAGAAACTATGGCTGTGCTTGGGTCCTTGTGGCGTTTTGAAGGCTAGATGTTTTGTTTTTGCACTGTACTGGTGAAGCTGATTTTCAAACAAAGGAGAAAGTTTCTGTTTCTCCAGACATTTTTTGCTTTTCCTCAACAGAGCAGAAAAGACCATTGTGGGACAATGAAAATTTCCCACATTCCCATTTTTTTTGCTTTTACAGAACTTTGTGTGCAAAACATTGACTGGCCAATTCCTGATGTGTTTTTTATTTAGATTATTTGTTTGGCAGTGTGCCTTAGCTAGTGACAGAACCCTATGGGAAAGGGCAGGTACAACATGCAACAAATGTTGAAATTGAACAAGGACAGTTATAATAAATCTATCGACCAGGAACACCACCAAAAGAATTGCAAAAGATTGGAAGTTTGCTGTTGCAGAGACGACATGTAATCCGACCTGATTTGACATGACGATTGTATATTGTGCACTGAAACTTTTCCTTTTACATGTATTTCTTTTTTACACATCATGAATAAGACTTGAACTTTTGACATCTTAGAAGTATTGTATTACATACATTGCTTTGCAAATTATTATTATTTTTAACTTTAACTTAATTTAGATTCAAGTGTATTTGTTTTTTATGTTTAAGTGCTTTACTGTTAATCAGTGTTCGTTCTGCCAATCAGAGCTCAGTTGTGGGGTTGAATTATTTTTCTTCACGTGTTGTTTTGGTACGATTAGCAGTCCAAAACCCAAATATATTCAGTTTACGTTTATATAAAACAGAGAAAAGCAGAAAATCATTAAATGATCAAAGCTGGAACCAGAGATTGTTGTTTTTTTCATTGACGGACTAGTTTATTAACCGTTTTAGCTGTATGTTGCATCCTTAATGTTAATTTAATTTGTACTACTTTTCTCAAGTAGTTGTATTTTACTTGAGTATTTCCAAACTATGCTTAACCTTTTCTACACTAATAAAAAAAATATTAATCTTAACAAATTAAGATTTTACAATAATCAGTTAACAAAATATGTTGCATTTTTATACCCAACAGAATGTAAATCAGCTATAGTTAGTTCTACCTCAATAAGATACAGCATCAAAGTACAGGTTACATTAATGCATTAATAATAATAATCCAATTATGTACTGTAATTGTACAAAACTGGCAGGGTCCAATCTGTAGAATGAGTACTTTTCCTTTTAAGACTCTTAAGTACATTGTGTTGCTAATACTTCTGTAAAACATTGTATACAGGACTTCTACTTCTACTACTTAATATTTATATTTTTAGTTGAGTAAATTATCTCAATACTTCTTCCACCACAGGAAACAAACAGCTCATAAGAAACAGCTTTGATTTGAAGGTTTAGAGTGGATTTATACAGTATATTATTCAGTGATGGAATGTAACTAAGCTAAACTGGAAGGATTTCTTTTTCCTTTATGAGATCTTAAGCTAAATGAACTATTTGACACCCCCCACCCCCCACCCGCGGATTTACTGGAAAAAGCATCATCACAAAGCTGAAAGCAGGGCTGTTGTTCAGAGCGCATGAAAAGTTGCTGTAGATTTAACTACCCAACAGGATGTAAAGTAGTTAAAATGAGCTCAACCTTAAACATCTACAGCAGTAAAATGCAACACACACATTAACACAGCAGTAATATTAATCCAGAAACATCAGATATAATAGTAAAACACTTACAGGGGACAATTAACTGCAGAATGACTACTTTTGAAAATACATTTAATAAAGTTAGGTTATGAATGCAGGACCTTTCCTTAGTACTTTTACTTAAGCATAGGATTTGAATACTTCTTCCACCACTGCTTTTAGTACACCTTAACTTTCTGTTATGCAACCCCTTTGCTTTGGGTCCTGCATAAGTCCTGCACTGACCATCAGCTGCCACCAGGAGGCAACGTGGACGTTTAAAAACAAACGTCTACTCACCTGCACTGATGTTTATGTTTTTTTCTGCTTTCCAGCTGTTTCATAGTTGAACTAACGGAGAGGCACAGCTGGAAACTGGGCTGCACTGCCTTATACATGCTGCATGCATGTTTTCCCACTTAACGTTGTTACAATTTGGACAGACACACACGCGGGGAGAGACTTTACAAGTTGGTGTGTGTGTGCGTGCGAGCGAGCACGTTGCATACCAAGAGAAAGTCAGTGACAAAAGAAAGCATTGAAACAGTGCACGCGGTCGGTCAACTCCATTTGAGTTTCATTCCTCTGCAGACTGATCTTTGAACCTCAGATCGATCTGATAGGTTCCCCGGAACACATCAGAAGGGGGCTGCTACTCCCAAAATAAGTTGATCAGGTCGGACAAACACTGCAAAGCTTTCAAGGAACAACACGATCTTTTTCTGCTCTGACTCTGCCATGGATTTGATTCAGGACCGCGTACAATCTCCACGGATACCTTGATTTTTGTGTTTCTTTGCTGAAGAAAATAACACTTAAAACCTAGATATGTTTAACTTAAGATGTTTTATTACGTGCGTTTTTGTTTTTATTTCAAAGTCTGAGAGTATAAATGTGATTGACCGGGATGCAGAGGGGTTTCTAGAGAACATTTTACGCTATTATGGTGAAAATAAATCCATATCAACAGAGAATCTGGATAATTTACTGCTGTTACTCTCAGCCAGAAGAACCGAGATAATAACTGATGAAAATCCACTGTCAAACCAAGGGGTGAGCACGTGAACTATTTAGATTTATTACTATTTTATAGGCTACTGTTTACACTGATTAATGATCATTTACAGAACTGAACAACATTGAATTAGTTTAGAAGTGATTTCTTACAGTGTAACATGCAGTTATACCCAGTTTATAAGGCTTATGTATGAAAAACTAAACTCAAACTGCTGTTGACATTATTTAGTAATGCATACTGTCAAAATGCCTGAAACATAAAATGTCTAATATATCTGACTTGCTTTTTCTCTGTAGGTATTTGTAGTTAAATAATTGGCTTATTTTGAACAAATACTTGGTCATTAATGCATGTTTTATGTCCTTTTTTCTATCATTCCTTTATTAAGTCACTAATAGTTTTTGCTTTTTGTCTAATTGAGATATTGCGCTCAATATGATGAAAGGCCTTTCTAAATTGAATTAGGGTATATAATTACATCAAACTTAATGTAACTGTCTGAGTCTAAGTGTAGTCTTACCTTTGCTCTCTTTTCTACTTTACAGTATGATAGGCTAACTTTATAATGAATGTCATTAATGGACCCTATTTAATTCCCAGCCAATAACAATAATACAACTGTACTTGTAGCACACACAGAAAAAGATGAAAAATACATTTAAAAGAAGACAAGATGCAAGTAGCTGCATTAAAATTTTGAGGCAAAAGAGAATTTTAAAACCTTAAAAAATGTCTAAAAACATCTTTCTGCCACTCAGTGTCCCTCTGTAGAGCAGATCTTGTCCCACTTTGGGTTCAGTAATGTCACTCAGCTGACTGTGGAACATCTGGAGAGGATCTGTCCCGCTGTGTTGACCCAGGTGCTGCTGCCCTCCTGCCCCTTCACCTCCCCCAAACCTCTGCCTTCTCTTGACTACACTGGTGAGTTGCTTCATCACAATGTTGGTCTATTTGTTAAGACCCCCACAACTCAAAGAAGTCACAGTTCATGGGAGTTTGGTCCAGCAGTGCTTTAATCTACAGTGAAGCAAAGAGATTATTGCACAGTCACTGTGGATGGAGGACACTGTCCATGAAGACAGTGATTGTCGTAAACCCTGAAAAACTAGAAGATGTGGGCTGAGAGTTCAAATCCAGCATCTGAGGTCTTTACTTCTCTTTCTCTCTTATCTTTCCCACAAAACAAACAAGTAAAACCTGTGACACTGAACATTTTCCTTTTAAGCTTTTTTCTTTGGTTCATTCTTACAAGAATACATGAAGTCAATACACTAACTATGAAAAAGAGGTCTGGTACTTTCCAGGTCTTGTAAAGTTTAAAACCTTCACAAATGGTTTGAAAAAGTATGGAAATTTTGTTTTATTTTACATATGGTTTCCCCCCATTTGTTATCTCTAATACTTGTTAAAATAAATTAAAATCCATTAAAGCCATTAAAATCAAATTTAAGATTGTGTGGTATGATCAAAAGCTGCAGAACTGTTCCTAAATGGACCTTGTGGTGAGATTGTTTTGCTGTTTCCAAGGTCAAGAATGAACTTGAGATGACTTTAGACTCTTTTTTTCACCACCAAGAAGCAAAACTAGAAGCCCTTGAAGGTTATTGAATGTTCTGACATTTGTCTTGAGTAGATATTTACAATAGGTGGACAGTTTGCAGAGGTTTAAAGCACAAACAGACATAATATTGGGCAGACAAAAGGACATCACCCTTACCTAAGCCTCTGCCTTTATTCAACAAGAGGAGATATATGAGTAGATTTTTAAAATTATTTTTAAGGCTAGTTACTGGTAATCAATCAGAGTAGTAGGGATTTGTATTCCTTACTTTGTTCCTAACTTGTTTAGTGTATGGGTGCCCTGGTGGATCCTCACGTTTGAATCTGAACCTCGTCTGTGGTCGCCACCCTCTGTCTTGCCAGTCTTACTTGTCTCTAACTAAAATAAAATCAGAGAGACCATTATGTCCTGTGGAGGGGCCGTAAGCCTCCACATTGCCCTGGACTGACTCACACAGCCACTGACCTCTCAGATTCACCGTCAAACACTCCTCCTCAGGGCTGTTGACATAGTTACAGCCAACTGTGACTGTTGTTCAGTGTGTTGTTCATGATGCATGCTGTTTCTTGCCCGGCCTTGTGAACAGAATTTGTCCTCTGCAAATAAATAGCAGGTTTTCAAGTTGCACATCTTCCAGCAGAAATCATGGTGTTGCTTTTGAAGAATAGGTTCCGCCCAGATAATGGCAAATTATATAAGATAAGCTTTACTTATCTTCTAATGGGAAATTCAGTTGTTATTGCAACAGCACAAGGACATAAATAAGTACAGATAAATGGATAAAGTAAAAAAAATAAGCTATATACAACTAAAATAAGATACATTTTGCATATTAAGTAATATTATTGTTAACCAATATTAATTTTGCTACCAGTCTTAGGCCAACACTAAATGACACTAGCAGTGAACAAATAAAAGAAGTTTGTGGGTCGCTAACAATGCTGAGGAGCATGCAATTTCTTCACACGCCAATGAATTTGTCCTGCAAACATCCTTGTGACGGCTTTTCTTTTTTTTGATGGAGTGAGCAGATCAGTTGGTCATGTTTCAATTAACCCAGATACAAATAAAAAAAAGTTCTTCTTTAGAAAGTCAAGAACTGGAAATTTTCATATTTATAAGAAATCTATGATGTGTTGTGTGACCCTGATTGATTATTTATATATTTGTGACATCAGCTGAGTCAACAAAGCATAGAAACAAAACTACTTTATGTGTAACTCTGGCAGATAATTGTGCGTTGAAGTGGGGTCCTGTCACTGATGGAGAGAAGCTGATAAGCTTAAGAAAATACATTTTCAGAACCTAACGCTAACCCACAGCTATTAGTCAGCTAGCTATTACCTAAACACAAAATCTTTGTGGTTAATCTCTGTAAAAATTAGTCAATGAGAAAAACCATGAAATCTACCATGTGATATTTGTCACAATGATAAGGTTGTTCTGTATAAATAGAAATAGTTTCTGCTTTCAATCACTGCTATTTAAGAGTTGGGAAATGAACTTTCTGACCCTCAGTTTAACCTCATAGGCAGCAATTACAATGGCCCTGCTCCTCTTTGGTTTAGATCACGTGCATGTTTGGGGTTAGGGTCTGCTTATATTGCCATAAAAGCAGCCTGAGGGGAGTTACTGCCTCATAGACTCGCCTCAGGGCAAAAGAAGTCCCACCAAACCAATCCTCCAATATGGCCACCAGTAGATGTCCTGCATGACCTTAAATCCTCTACAAACTTTTGTCCAGTTCTTTTACATTTGTTGTTTCAAACACATTCCTGAGAAAAGTAACATGTTTTACAGTTCAAACAGCGGCTACAACAGTTTTAAATAATTCATAGTAGAAGAATTGGTTGAAAAGATGAGCAATGACAGAAAATTCAAGTTAGATGACGTCACACACAAAAAGGATGCTTTCCAACATTATAATGTTAAGTGTTAGTAACTGTTTGTCCTTAATTTCTGCCCTGACAGTGTGGGGTTATGGGTTTCTGGCTGTCACTGTGATCAACCTGTCGTCTCTGCTTGGTCTCCTACTGGTCCCCTTCACCAAGAAGTCTTATTTCCCCAAAGTGCTAACTTACTTCATTGGCCTGGCCATTGGGACACTCTTCTCCAATGCTGTACTTCAGCTCATACCAGAGGTTTGTAGGAGGAACGACTCACCAGATCAAGAAATGTTCTCAATATATTTTAGGGCTTAAAAAACGGATGTGTTGTATACTAACATGTCTGTAACATTCTTCTGTACAGGCCCTGGGTTTTGATCCCAAATTGGATAACTATGTGGCAAATTCAGTTGGAATATTTGGAGGGTTTTATATCCTATTCTTCGTGGAGAAGATACTTAAACTGGCTCTCGGGATAGAGCATGAGGTAAGATAACAGTGCAGTACTTGAGTTCATTGGGTGCAAACCACTTTATTGCAGAGGGATATAATTTATTCCAGTTGTGTACCTGTCTGTAAATAACCCTGGTTTATTGGCTAATTTGGCTGACAATTAGTGACTACCAGGAAGCAATTACAGTTTATGTCACTTACAGTATTTGTTATTATCATTATCATTGTGCACAAGGGTCAGGGACTCAAGGATCACAGACTGTTAAGATTAATATAAGAGCGCAGAATGCTAGTATTAACTTGAAATTAATGTATTGATATCAGGTAACAGTACAGAAAACTGAATTTTTTTTTGATGAAGCTGAAAAAGACAGTGAAAGTCAAAATAGTATAATGAAGCTCTACAGCATTAAAGTCAACATTTTGTACCAATAATCTTTTAGGAAATACGCTTACTTTTTATGCTAAAATAGCTTTCCTGCGGAGAGTTGGATGAAATATTAAAGCTTAGCTTTGTATAACCCCTCATAAAACCGCAACCTATATTACTATGGGTTTTGTACAGATTTAAGAAAGCAAATAAACGTATTTCCCAATATGTTAAACTTTAGGATAAAAGAATGCAGTGATGTAAAATGTTACAAAGACTCTGCTGGGATCTGATGTTTCCAAAGTTGTGCCACCATATTGATCAGACCTCTTATTTCCTAATGGTAGATTTACTGGACAGAATGCTAAGTATGGGGTGGCTTGCAAATGAATTTATCTACAGATATTCATGGTCTGAAGAGGATGTATCCTACTGAATCTGGTGATCCCTTGACGTTTCCTTTAGCGCCACCATGAGGTTGACATTTGTGGTTTTGAGTGAAAAATTCTCAAGCAATTGATTGAATGCCATGAAATTTAGAAACAAATGGCACAATGTGGAGACTTATAAGTTTTGAAATCTTGACGCTATATTTGATTGCTTGGTTTTATATCTTTGGGTAAATAAAGTAATAGTAAGTAATGAATATTTGCTGCCTACCTATGTTTTTTAGTCTTCAAATAAAAAAAATGAAGACTTTTGCAGATTATCCCTTCAGTTTACCAATTCATTAAAGCTATATGGTGCCTCTCTTGTCCTTAGCATGGCCACAGCCACTTCACTCCTGCAGAGCCGCATCAAGAAAATTCCCTCCACAACGGAAACATACTGGAAAAAAAAGACTCCATCATTTTGACAAGCATCAACACCATTGCAGCAGATATCAGCAACCCAAACCCAGAACCTCCACATACAAATGTGACACCTTCTCAGGTATCAGTGCCATCTCACATCATCTGTAACAGTAAGAAAATAAAGAGGCTGAATTAAATATTCATTCTTGGGATTGATCCAACTCTCCCTGCACATGTCACACTAACCTACAGAGCAATCAACCTTGTACTCAATAATCTTTTATCTAAGGACTAGCTTAAGATAAGCTTCTTTCAAGTTGTATCTTAAATAATTGCAAGCTTGATAGAGAATGCAGTCCACTATCACAGACACACCTGACAGGAATTCATCGTGGACTATCACCAAATGAATGGATTTCAAACATCTTATCAATCATACGTGTGTGAGTTGCACTATTTGTCATGCAAAGAGTCAAATTGCACAAACATGAACAGTATTTCGAAATATATCCAAAGAAGATGAAGCAACCAGAAAGCGGAGATATCTTAACATGATTTGGACACACTTTCTGTTTTTCTAGGAGCTCAGATATTTTTACTTAAGAGTAATTTTTAGTGCTGTTATCAGTGACACAGAGTGATTAGAGCTACTGTTAATGTTTTACAGTAAAATCTCTTGTGTCCTATGGAGGAGTCTGGCTTGAAGGGATCAAAATATTAAACAAACAGACGAGCCAGTGTCACAGAGGGATCAAACAGTGAAACCAAGCCGTAGGCCTCACTTCCTTACCCTCATGGTAAATGCTGGAATTGTCTGACTCGAGCACAAAGACTCTTTGTTTGGCCGTGGCTAATAAAAGGGACATTTTGTCACAGCATAGTATCACCCAATCTGTTAATGTCCGCCTCTTCTCAGGTTTACCATTAAAAACACTCATGCCATTATATTTTTAAGTAAAGAGTTGTGTTGCAAATGCTGCACATCCATTTAGGAAAATATTTAAGCAGTATTCGTTGCATGTTGTGGATCCATGGACTCAGTCTGTCACCACTTTGATCTAACTTCCAACATCCAAGGCCTCCAGAGGATGAATCCACTTGGTGATCCCCTGACATACCTCTAGCACCGCCATGAGGTTTTGTGTGAAATGTGTAAACAATTACTGGATGGATTCCCTCAAAATTTAAAGAGGTGGTATTCTGCTCATTTTCAGGTTCAAAATCCTATTTAGGGGTTGTACCAGAACAGGTTTACATGGTTTAATTTTCAAAAAACACCATATTTTTTTGTCATACCGCACATTGCTGCAGCTCCTCTTTTCACCCTGTGTTGAAGGCTTCGTTTTAGCTATGGATTGATACATCTTGTCTCTAAATGATCTTTGTTGGGAGTTGCACATGCGCCGTTCCTAGTTAAGGACTACTAGCCAATCAGAAGCAGAGAAAGGCAGGTCAGCGAAAAGATGGTAAACAGCTTCGATTCAGCTGTAGGCTACATGTTGCCGACCAGGTTGGCAATTAGGCAAAAGAGTTATTAATCTGTAACAAAAGTATCTAACTGAGCTCTGTCTCTACATCACAGTAACAACTTTATGTCCATTGACTGCCTGGAGGGTAGCTAGTGTTTGGAAGGGAGAGGAGAGGTGTGTGCTGCAGCTCAGTGTTTTTCCACCTGTGTTTTTTAGGGCGTGTCGGACTAGCCACTCAGCGAGCATTATGACACGTATGTGTGACTTCACAAGAAAGGGAAGTACAAACGAGCTGTTTTTAGGCAGTTCAGAGCAGAGTTTTCTGTGGGAGATGGCAACTCCCTTTGGGGTGAACTTTCAGGTTTTTCACTTTGCAAACATGCACAAAAAAGATAAATAACTCAATAAAGGAGAGGGAAAAAGCCAAAAACCATAATACCACCTCTTTAATACATCACCTCAGGATTAATTGAAATAACTTTGGTGATCGCTTAACCAAATCTAGCACCATCAACAATCTAGGTTAAAACATGTCCAATATTTTGGTTTATGACTACATACCTGAATAACGTATGACATTCCTATCATCCTCAGAAGAACTACACCTATGTCATACAGTGTCACCATTACCATTATATCTGTTAAACATCAGTATAACTTCATTATCATTCTGATGTTAGCATTTTCGAATGCAGCAGTGCAAGTTTTAAAAAAAGCTTTGGTCACTCCAGTGATGTCTAAATTAAACATGTAGGGTTTAGAAGCGATCACATCCAATCTTAACTTAAAATCGGAAAATTTGTTGCACTCTAATTTGTAATATTGATGAGATGAATGCCTTAGCAAGGTATTGATCAGATGCCAAAAGGAAAATGTTTTGTGCTTTGTCCCTTAATTTCTGGATAATTTGAACTTTTGGTTTTAAACAAAAACATCATTGTGTGTTATCTTTGTGGTTCCCTAAATCCACATATGTTATTGTTTGCATATTACTCTTCTTTGGTATAATCAATCAGTAGCACAAGTTGAATGCCTTTAACCTCTCCTCACCAGGATGCCCAGGTATCTGGTGTGATGTGCCACTGGCTCCGTGGGCAACGCATCGCCAACATCAAGACAGTGGCGTGGATGATAACTCTGAGCGACGCACTGCACAACTTCATTGATGGTCTAGCTATCGGTGCCTCATTCACTGTGTCGGTATTGGCGGGGTTCAGCACGTCCACCGCCATTGTATGTGAGGAGTTTCCCCATGAGCTAGGTGAGTCTTGTTCATCCCCAGCCTTGTGGCCATTAAAAAAACATCTCAGGTTTGAATGTTTAAATCAGTGTAAACATCTCATAGCTCCAGTAAAGAGCTGGAAAAGGCTTATAAAGAAAATATGATTCTGTGAAACAGGGTAGAATAAAATTACATTAAATGTATAAAAACTTTTAAGGGGAAATAATGAGAACACTAGATTTTAAGGCAAGCAAGGCAAGTTAATTGTATAGCACGTTTTAACAGCAAGGCAATTAAAAGTGCTTTACATAAACAGCAAAAACAACACAGGGCAATATACAATTATTTTATACAATTAAAAAAGAGTTAAATACAAAATAAACAGAAGATAAAACTGGTAAAAGTAAAAGTTGCAGTGCAATGTAAGATATTATTCAAACACTTTACATTTGATTTAACAAAAGGCAGCAGCAAAACAAGGGATTAAAAAGGATTAAAAGCAGGTTATGTCTTATGTCAAACTAGAAGGGCCATTGGGATTCGGTGATCTTTATCTACCTCTACTGAGATAGTGCAGAATTGCACCACAACTTTTGTTTGTTGTGTTTCAACTCCACACACTACAGTATGTCTGTAAGGCTAAGAGGTTTTGAATTGAACTCCCAGATTTTTTTTGAGGCTGCTGATATTTTTGCTCTTATATATATGTAAATTAGGTGGACGATATTAAGTCCAATACAACGCTTTTGTATCACATTACATTTCATTATACAGGTGTTTCTATTCTCCTGGTCACTTAAAGAGAGAAAGAAACATGCTTTGTACTATCTTTATAGCATACCAAGTGACATAATTAAGTTAGATATATTTTGGGGCATTTTAGCTGATATTATAGAGTAGACAGAGAGGAAACATGCAGCAAAGATCTGTAGCTGGAATCAAACTGGGGACATTATGGTTATATGATACTCGTCTTAAGATGGAAGAGGTGTTCAGATCTTTTGCTTAAGTAAAAGTACTACTACTGATAATAATAATAATCTTTATTTGTAGAGCACTTTTCAAAAACAAGTTACAAAGTGCTTTAATAATACCCAAAAGAAAATAATACAAAAACAATACAAGATAAAAGCAAGAAAACATAGAAAAGATTAAAATACATGTTTAAGATAAATATAAAATAAGTAAAATAGAATAAAATAAAAGGGATAAAATAAAGTCAAGTAAGATTGGGAAAGGCTCTCCTATAAAAGTGTGTTTTAAGAAGGGACTTAAAGGAGTTTACTGACTCAGCTGACCTGATTTCCTCGGGCAGGCTGTTCCAGAGCCTCGGGGCCCTGACAGCAAACGCTCTGTCCCCTTTAGTTTTCAGTCGAGACTCTGGAACAGACAACAGACCTCTGCCCGAGGATCTCAAGGTACCTGCTGGTGTGTATGGGACTAAAAGGTCAGAAATATAACAAGGCGAGAGGCCATGAAGAGCTTTAAAAGTGATCAATAAAATTTTAAAGTCAATTCTAAAACATACTGGGAGCCAGTGTAATGAAGCTAAAATAGGAGTAATGTGGTCATATTTCTTTGTTCTGGTTAAAAGCCTGGCAGCTGAGTTCTGGACAGTCTGGAGTCGATCAGTAGATTTTTGGGTTAAAAAAGTGAAAAGGCTGTTGCAATAATCCAGGCGTGATGAGATGAAGGCGTGTAAAATGGTCTCGGTGTCCTTAAAAGTTAACATAGATTGAATTTTTGCTATATTTCTAAGTTGATAAAAACATGATTGAACAAGCTTTGTGGTGTGCTGCTCGAAAT
>NC_060160.1:5944730-5978132 GCF_021292245.1 Micropterus dolomieu | reverse complement strand
TGTTTTAAGAAGGGACTTAAAGGAGTTCACTGACTCAGCTGACCTGATTTCCTCGGGCAGGCTGTTCCAGAGCCTCGGGGCCCTGACAGCAAACGCTCTGTCCCCTTTAGTTTTCAGTCGAGACTCTGGAACAGACAACAGACCTCTGCCCGAGGATCTCAAGGTACGTGCTGGTGTGTATGGGACTAAAAGGTCAGAAATATAACAAGGCGAGAGGCCATGAAGAGCTTTAAAAGTGATCAATAAAATTTTAAAGTCAATTCTAAAACATACTGGGAGCCAGTGTAATGAAGCTAAAATAGGATTAATGTGGTCATATTTCTTTGTTCTGGTTAAAAGCCTGGCAGCTGAGTTCTGGACAGTCTGGAGTCGATCAGTAGATTTTTGGGTTAAAAAAGTGAAAAGGCTGTTGCAATAATCCAGGCGTGATGAGATGAAGGCGTGTAAAATGGTCTCGGTATCCTTAAAAGTTAACAGATGGAATTTTTGCTATATTTCCAAGTTGATAAAAACATGATTAAACAAGCTTTGTAGTGTGCTGCTTGAAATTTAAATTACTATCAAACCAAACACCAAGGTTCTTTGCAATTTCTGTTTTGTTCAGCTGGAGGAAATTATTTGACATCCATTTTTTAACTTCACAAAGGCAGTTGTTAAGTGAACTCAGCATTCCAGAGTCTGTGGATTTGACGGGCAAGTACATTTGTGTGTCATCAGCATAAATATAGAAAAGAAATGCCATGTTTATGGATAATATGTCCAAGGGGAAGCAGATACAAGGAAAACAAAATGGTTCCTAAGACCGACCCCTGAGGCAAACCATATTTACCTTGACAGAATGAAGAGACATAGTTGTTTACAGACACGTAAAACTTCCTATTTGACAGGTAGGATGAAAACTTGAAAATTGAATTGATGAAAATTCTAGGGCAGTACCAGTGATTAATGTGCTGTCAGGATAAAAATGCATGTGTTTGCTAACTGCACAGAAATGTATACTGAAGAAAGAATAATGTATATTTCTACACAAAAGATGGAGTCATATTACTATGGGAGTCAGACTTCTACTTAAAGCGTGTTGAATAAGGTTACCAGATTTCTGAAATGAAAACCAGGGACATTTTTGGTTTGGTGGTCAGTATGTCATTAAAAATATAATGTTATTATATATTAAATAAAAAAGGGAGACAATTTTGGTTTTATAATCTGTCAAATATAACTCTCAATGAAATCAAGTCATTTTGAAGCAGAAACTACCTTTCAGTCAATAAGTAGAGGCTGCAATCACTTTCTGGCAAGTAGAATATTGCATTTTATGTGTTGTATTGGCCATTTAAAGGCATGTTAAGAGGTAAAAAAGTACTAGTTGAATTATAATCTGTCAAATATAACTTCTGAATGAAACCTTAATTTTAATTAATTATAGGCTACATTCTGTTTCCAGATAAGGATTTTGTTAAAGGAAATGTTAAAGTTTAAAGACATACCTTTGCGGTTTATTTGCACGTTATGTCTGTTTGATCCAAATAAAAGCAGCTGTAAACGTAAAGTGACTGGGCGAAAAAGCTTTAACATGCTGCGCGCACTACAGCAGACAATCAGTTTTCAGCGGTCTATCAATTTTCGGCACAGCACCTGTCTTTCTGGACACGTAAAATCTGATTTCAGGTCTGTTAACACCTTAAACAGTCTATGATGAACACCCAGTTAAAAACGGGGACAGCTCCAGACAGGGACAGGCCACCAAAACGGACTGCCGGAAATGGGGGATGTCTGTTCACCCTAATGTTGAGTATAAATATCTTTGGCTTACTCGTAGCACCATTCCCTCAAAGTTAAGAGCTTATTTGAAGTCCAGTGGGTAATTCATTTTTGTGCCAAAACTGAACAAAAGGTCAGTAGAGTCTACTAATTGGACTTTTAAACTCAAACATCACATTTGTACATAATATTTCAGTTACCCACATTTAATCTTTGCTTGCTGGATGCTTTGCTACAGAAATATCAGTATCTTTGTTTCAGGTGAAGTCAAAAACTATTTTAATCAAACTTAAGCATTCAAACTAATTTACAGAGCAAAGTCTATTCAAACCGCCCTGTTAACTTATCAGTTTTAACCATTGCTTTATCAAACTTGTATTGTGTGCTCTGTGCAGGTGACTTCGTTATCCTGCTGAATGCTGGTATGAGCGTCCCTCAAGCCATTTTCTTCAACCTGCTGTCATCAGTGTCATGTTACGTCGGTCTTGTGTTTGGCATCCTGCTCGGTAGCAATTTTGCCCCCAACGCAATCTTTGCCATCGCAGGAGGAATGTTCCTGTACATTGCACTGGCAGACATGGTGAGTTAGGTTACACCACCTGAGGAGACTACATGTACAGATTTCCATTCATTTGGTTAGTATTTTAGTGTTATTTTATGTTTGTCATTGTCAACAGACCCCATGAAATGACCAAAATCAGTCTGTCTCTTGACACTTTCTGACTTCCCAACCCTGTCTGTGGCACTCTCTGTCTTTAAAGCTGCTACAGTCAATAAATCAAATGACTACATACACTGGAGTTCCCCTCAGCTCTTCAGAGCATTTAAGCATCTTTCAGCTCACTGTTTTAGTTAACAGCCCACAACTTCAGTGTTTTGGTTCCCTCTCACTGCTCTCGTCTCGTTTGTTTCATAGGCTGTTTTCAGCAAAAACCTTTCATAAACCAGCACTGTACACTACCTGCCCAGCACAACACAGCAGAAACATCAGCTGAAATAATTGGATTTAAATTCATCGGGAGGCCAGAAACACAACTCCAAATGAATGTTGATGAACTGTTTAGTAACATAACTTTGTAATATGATGTCAATTTTTTGTTTACAGCTTGTTGTGTTGCCGCCAAGTGGCCAAATAAATCAATGAATGTTGGATTAAAATTAATCAAACAACTCAATTCTACAACCCCTGGACACTGTAGTTTTCAGCAAGCATTCCTCAAACAGAAGTAAGATTCTACAAAGTCAGCTCATCATACTGTATTTCTAGAATCTGTGAGCCCTTGAAGCAAGAAAAGAGATTTTTTTTACCTTCTCAGATACGTTAATTTGAATAACATAAGAGGCCTGAAGAGGTAAAACTATCCAGTGTAGTTTCCAGCATTGTAAAGATAAATATCCTTAAAAATAAACTTAATTTTATGAAGGAGAAAAATATTTTTGTTCCTAACTTGTTAATCAATTTGTGACCCTTAGACTTATTAATCAAGTAAAGGCTTTGGGTACAAAGGGAATTATCGTTAGTAGGATCAATTCCTGGTTGGTTTTGTTTTTTTCATGGAATTTGTTGACAATAAGACCAGCAGTAAGATGATCAATACGCTGACTTGTGGTCTTTTCTCCAGTTTCTTTGCAAGGGAACAACATAATAACTGTGTCTCACACATAACAACCGATTCACACTTCTTCTTATCACTTTCCATTTTGTATTATACTGTTGAACAATAAGGCCATTGTAATTTGTCTGTTAGAGGATTGTTATGAAGAGACACATATCTGATTGTCATTCTTCATTTCAGTTTCCAGAGATGGACGGCATAGCACGGGAACAGAAGCGGACCTCCACCAAGATCATCTTCTTCCTGATCCAGAACGCAGGGCTGCTCACCGGGTTCACTATTATACTGCTGATCACCATGTTTGCAGGGGAGATCAACCTGGGCTAGAGGGGAGGAGGGAAAGAGGAACAAAAACTAGATAGAAAAAATACATAAATAAAGGAGCTGCTTTCATTTCTGCTTACTCGGCTGGGCAGGAAAGTGAAGTGAATGTTTTGTACAAACAAAACCAAACCTTTAAAGAAAAAAATAATGCTTTTATATCTTTTGACTGACTATCACTTTAGTGGAATGTTTACTCTGTATAAAAAGGGAAAATCGTAACAATCATTTGATGTATGAACTCTAGTCAAATTTGTTTTTGAGCAGACAATAAATTATTTTTTCAGTCTTCATGTAGTGTGAAATTTCTTACATTTATTGTACCTCATTGGTGCTGAAGTGTAAACTAATAAGCTATATTATTGTGACAACACTTATTGCTTTGCTTTCAATGTCAGTAATGTTTGACCTCAGAGTTTTGTGACCTCCTCTTCACTGGCTTCACTTTTTTAATTTTACCTTTCAGAGTCATTGTCTTTTTGAGAATAGTATGTATTTTGATTTCTGTCAAATTTTTGGCACTTGTTAAGATTTCATTTAAACGCGTGGGACCGATTGTGCTCCATACAGCAAAATATAACTAAAATCTCCACCATGACTACAAATGACATGAACTTTGGTGAGCTTTGTAGCCAGGTTCAAAGTACACGATGAACCTGGTAGTACTAGCTGTGCACATGTACGGTGCCGTACATTCATTCCTGTTTTTCCTTTCAGGATTTTATTACATGGAAAGCTTCTGCCAGCGGCTAAATGATTAGTACAATAAACAACTTGGGACACCACAAATGCCAAAGTCAAGAAATTCATTAATAAAAATGGACCCATTATGTACAATATGTGCATTTTTCAATCATATCCTGAACCTTTGATCTGTGTTCCCCACTTTATTCTATGTAATTTGTTCAATTCCTTCAAATTGATGCTTTCTTTCTATGCAAGCCACTTTATTTGTTAAAGGTTTTAAGCTAAAGTTTTTAATTTGTATATGTAAAAACAAACGATAAAAATGTGCATTTTTTATGGCATGCATATTATTGTGTGGATATCTTATTCTATAAAATGATTAATTCTAAATTACCAACCACATACTGTGGGCAAGTGATTCCCCTTTATAAATAGTGCTTATTTCTTTGTGCCAACAACAACATATTAATTGTTAATCTAGTAATATTTGTGCAGTGCCAGTGTTATTCCATTATGTAACTTTGCAATATAAGAGGTTCAGAGTTGGGATGCATTATATTAAACAGTTGGTCTGCAAGTGGCAGCCAATCCGCATGAAACAGGAAGTGGATTACGCTGCGTTCAAGTCCATTGTACCGCTATGATCATCACAATCGAAAAACGCTTCACATCAGCAGGCTAGCTGTTATGTGTCGAATATATCGCGGGTGTTTGACAGTGACAATTTTAACAACCCCACGGCAAGATTAAGGAAGTTCAATCTATCGAAAATCCCAGACTGGAATGACAGGATGTTTGATTTCCTATTCTGAGGACAGTCCCTGAATGCAACATACCCGAAGATTAGTAGTAGACAAATGAAAAGAGAGAATTTGGACAAATTTGGACTTCTGGCAACTTTTCAGCGGCGCTCAGCAAATTCAGATCTGCTGTCAAACGTTAAAACATAGGTGAGTCACGTTTTTATTCACTTCAGTTTGTTCCTCCAGAGAATCTCGGGAACAAATCTAATCTAATCTATTTAGGCAGCTTTGTGAGGCTAGCACAGATGTTAGCTGCTCTTAACTTAACTAAGTGAATCAGTGGAATTAAATCCTTGTCGTCTTTCAGCATTTTCTGAGAAGACGACAAACAGCAATGCGTTTAAGCTCTGAATATTTTTATATTTTTTTAATGTTGAAGGGGTTAACAGTTCATGCTAAGGTTGGTCAACGGCAAGCAGAGCTAGCATTACTAAGATAACGTTAACTGTCTAGTTTATTTAGTTTACCTTTGATGAAGAAATGGAGAATATGACAGCTAATGGTTCATATTTTTTACTTGAAAAATCCCTCGATTTTAAACTTTATGCACTATAGTTTAGAGACATAGCTTTAGCTGTGATGCTAAATGGCAACCAGGCCAGACGAAATAATTAATGTGAGATTGCAAACTAGTCATTTGTAGTATTTTGCCACCTCTCACATTTTAAACTCCTATTGTCGTTTTAAAAAGCAGGGCTGAGCCATGGCCAGCTTTCAGATTCGGAAGTATCGGGATGATGACGCCGAAGCAGTGAAGGAAGTTTTCACCTTGGGGATGAGCGAGCACGTACCTTCATCCTTCATGCACCTCCTGAAGCAGCCGCTTACCCAAATGGTGGTCATGTGCATGTTTTGCGCTCTCCTGACTAGCTCCAAGTCCTTCCTGCTACCCATCCTGGCCGTTACCCTCCTCCTGGCCGGGGCCCGGCAGTCTGTTGTCTACATGTTCAACAGATACATCGACACCTCCCTCAAAAAGGACCTCACCAACATCAGTGAGACCTACATAAATCAGAAGGACTCGTGTTTTTGGGTGGCAGAAAGTGACGGTCGGGTGGTCGGCACTGTGGCTTGTCTCCCTAATGAGAATGCACCGGAGTGTTTGGAGCTGAAACGCATGTCTGTACTTCACACTCACCGCGGGATAGGCATCGCTAAGGCTCTGTGTCGGACAGTAGCTGAATTTACTCGCGACAGGGGTTATGCAGCAGTCATCCTGTACACTTCTGTGGTGCAGACAGACGCTCAGAAGCTGTATGAGCACATGGGCTACGAGAAGACAGGAGAGTTTGTTGTTCCTGAGCTTGTTGCCAAAATCACAAACTTCACTGTGTTTGAGTACAAACTCAATCTACAGAGGGATGGGAAACAGGACTGAGTGGTCTTAAACCAAGACACATAAAGACTGTCACATTTCAGAGCGACAGAACCGGCCATTCACCCAGTTTCTATCCTAATATTTACCCAGCATGCATCGCAGTTCAGGACATGTCAGGTGACCTTATCCACTTGAGGAACTGTTTACTCAACACACTTACAGGAAAAGGATAGGCATGTTTTCTATGATAGATGGATCATTTATTATTGTTTTTTAAACAAAGTTGTTTAATAGGTGAAATGTGTTTATTGAGCTTAACGGCAATTTAATTATTAGTTTTTGTGAAAGATTTAATTTCTACATGATACTGAGAATAAACTGACACACCTGAACATGCTCCTACAAATTTGTAGCATTACAATTTTTTTGTAGTGTTATCAGGGATGCATTAATCTGACACACTGGATCAGTATGAACCCTGATACTGAGCTTATCAATCCCTCATGTTACCATGGATTGGCACTTGGTATTTGCACTGGTAGATAATGGGAGAGAAAAAGTTGCATTGGTGCATCCTATGTGCTATTTTTTCTCATCATTTCTCAGTCATGTTATGATATTATGTTGCACTCAAAGAAATTAGGGGTGGTTGTGACTCTGTGATCACTAAGGTGCTTGATATAAACATTATAGGTCTGATTTTAGTAGCCTACTTGAATAGGATACGTGTTTCACATTCTTTTCATATCAACCAAAAACATGACGTGCCAGAGTACATCCCCTGATACTCTCCATTATGAGTTCTACTGTTACCACTTTATGCACTCGCATATTTAACAGTATTACCCTCGGACATTTTAGTGGTGAAACACACTAATACTTCAACCTAGAAAATAATAAAATACATAAAACATTACAAAAATATGTAAAAAAAAAAAACCCAACAAAAACAAACAAACTAAAACCTCACACACAAATATTGCACAACTAAGGTAACATTAACCTGGTGTTTAAACTGACTAACAGTCTTAAGGTTAAAGGAAACTTAACTTACATTGTAGACATAACAGTGCACAGATTGTCCCAGAGAAGCTAAAGTTTCTTCAAAACATGATTTTAGATTTGTGAAGCATTTATTGTATTTGTGAAAAGGAAAAATGTGTGTGTGTGTATATAAATATATATATATAACGGGACAAAATGGTTGGATTGGTGCATAAAACAGTACAAAAACATGTAAAACAACTGCTAAAACCCCCACACATAAAACAAATGTAGTTGAATTTGTTGTTTTACTTTTCCATGGGTGGGATAAGAAAACAGAATTTAAATGTGTTTCTAATTTATTTATTTATTTTTAAATAACATATCTAAATATTATTCACCCACTCTCGCACTCGCCTTGGCTAAGTTAAGTTTAAAAAGTGCTTCATGGCAAACGAGAAACATACATTACTCAGGACAAAAGGAAATTTTTCAGAGGAATTGACACTTATGTACAGAATTATCTTGTAATAAAAATATTACACATATACAGCATAACATTGTCTGTCGGTGTTTAAACAGTGAGTGTGGTAATATACGCGACATATTTATAGACTTCTACACTGTGAAAAATTATCACCGGGCTCCTCGGTTTCTGTGAGGCAGGCTGAGTCAGGCAGCAGCTCGGACACCTCAGGACGGATGTGTCCGGTCAGACCTCCATGGATGGATGTAGCCTGTCAGGGACGAAGCTGAGCGGTTAGCCTGATTTTGGGACACAAAGAGGTACGATTTAGAACATATATGTCATCTGGACAGTGGGGGATGAATTCGACATACATATGCACACCTGTTTGGATATATATATATATTTGTGCGTCTTATACGAAATGTAAAAAAAAAAGGTTTTGTTGAGAAAGCCAACCGAGGCTAACAGCTACTTCTGCTAGCAGCTGGTCAGGGAGTGTCCCACTGACAGCTGACAGCACCAAACATCAGCGTTAAACGTCAAACCAGTCACAGCTGTTAAAAATGCAATATTTGCACATTAAAACGACTAATTAGGGAATCGAGACCCTTACAAATATTTAAGCAGCTTTGGTTGGTGATTAATGGAGACGGTGTTCATACGGATATCCAGACCTAATGAGATAAATGGGCTTTATTGTGGTTTTAATTAATTAATCTCCTATCCAGATTTTTATTTTTTTTTATTTTTTATTTCCCATCCAATTTGGTTTATCTGTTGGGGAGAAAATGTCTAGTCAAGCTGCAGCCACACCCATGCTGTGATTTATTTGTATTCCCACCAGACATAACAGGCAAAATATTAGTATTATTTCACTTTTTTGGATTAATAGTTGCTAATTATGTTAAATAAATTAAAACAGAAATGGCATTATTGTGGACAGTGAAGCAGTATGTTGTCTTTGGAGGAGGCTTTGAACTCACTAGATGGCACCAAATTACAAATTTAGCTCTCACATGTCACATTAGCCATAAACGTTTTTATTTCTATATTGTAAGGATTTTTTTTATCGACCACTCAATAAAATTGGGTTGATTGGTGCTAATTTCATGCACTTTGGAGTGAAGCACTCGAACAAACAGGCTCAGCCCCTGTTTTCTATGGATGACCTATTTTTCCTGTATAAATGTTACAGTGTTGAGATCAGACTGTAACTCATTAGTATGCATGTAAAGAAGAGGAGGCCCAACATATAATTAGCTAATGTTTTAAGCAGAGCCATTTTCATTATCAATTCAACTAATGAGATATATATATATATATTAATCTATGAATAAAGTATTGTTAAAGTAAAACCCCAAACCCCAGCTTGTTTGTCTGATAAACAATCCAAAACCCAAAGATATTTAATTTACAATATAAAACTAAACTCAGTTAATTATCACATTTGAGACACTGGAGACAGTGAATGTTTAGTGACCATAAGATTTGCGGCAGAATAATTTTCTGTTGATTGTCTAAGCAATTTATTGATAAATCACTCCTTATAGGCCTTACAATGAAATGTCAGATTTATGTGGGCTACATGGTTATATAGCATACTGGATATCAGAGGTAAAACAATTAAGAGAATTGGTTAATCAGACAACACTACATGTACAGTAAGACACTTTTCAAGTCTCCCTGATTATTAAAGGCTTAGATGATCACTTTTGGTGTTCTAATATGGATTAAATGAAATTTAGTTGCCTATGAGTTACTAAATTATCCTCATATTAAATGAAACTAGTGTGAGAGCCATCGGTCAGTTAGTGAGTCAAGCAATTCGAAAATTTTAGTCAATAGTTTAAACCAATTATCAGGTAAAAACGAACATTACTATTTAACAGTGGCGAAAAGTTGCTTGATCTGTTTCATATCTTTATGCAGTAAATCATTTGGTTTTCTGGCTGTAGGTCATTAAATAGCCAGCCTGAAGGCATCACTTTGGGATCTGGATTTTAAAATAGAGCATTTATCATTATTTGCATTATTATAAGAGAAACAATTACTAACGAGTGACTTAAACGAAGAATCATGATAAACAGATTAATTTCTAATAAAAGTAGTTATTTGCAGCCCTAAATGAAACTCTCTTCTTTTTTTGTGGCGTACCTAAGAAATCTTTACCTTGATGACATAATGATACCTTGATGACTCCTGACACAGCAGTTTGCTTTTCAGTCCAAAATTCAACTATGTAGGCACAATCTCTTTCACACATGCCACACTTCAATCATATTTCCCCTAAATAGTCTTAAATCAATGCCATCTTGTAGGTCGTAGACATGGTCACCTTTACCTTGTTTTGCGATGCCGATTTGTTCCTCCTGGACTGGCAGAGCCATAGAGGTGCAGTGTGGTCGTAATGTTCCTCTTAAAATCCCTGTGTTTCACCTCTGTTCCTGCGACCTTCCTGTACCACGGGTCTGAAAGACTCACAGCAGCAGGCGCCGTTTGGCTGAGCTGGTGACGCCTCTTTTTCTGCCATTGTCCTCATCTTCTGTTAGGAGGCAGTTCTTTTTTTTGGCTGTCTTCTGGTCATCTCCTTATTATTTCCTCAGTGAGAGATAAGGACTGCCCCTCTCCCTTCAAAACCCCAACACCCCTTCATTTGGTTCTGCCTTTGTCATTTGCATAAAAGGGTGCAAAGAGACTGCAGAGGTTTACTTGTGTTCCTAAACATCCACAACTAGGCTAAAATCTCTTTTTTTCTAGAGTTTTATGCCTCAATCAGAATGTCCTTGCTGTATGTGAGGTGATAATACTGAGCCTACAAAGAAGTACATTTTGTCATCCTAGTCCACGCTTGGTTGTTAAAGCTTTATGAGCGATGCATTATTTGGAGGGGAAATCTCTCCCCCTCCTGAAGGATGGGTTTCTTTTGTTCTGATGCTGAAATGCTTACAACATCTCTCATCAGCCTCTAAGCTGAAAGCTTTTACACAGAAACCCTGCAGCGTTTGCTTCCATTGCAGAAAGATGACAGCACAGAAATAGAGGACCAAGAGTTAAAAAAGCCCCAGCTATGCAATTAGTTCATAAAAGCTGATAAAGGAGAGTTAATCCTCGCTCTGTGACGGGCCACAGCATCAGACAGGGCCCTAATGCAATCTGCTGGCTTGTGTTTACAGTGTGCTGCACATTACAGAGCATCACCTGGGCCTTTTGTGTTCCCCCACAATGAAACAGCATCAGATTGAGTTGAACTGGTTCGCTTCCCCCGTGGAGGAAAAAGGCTTACTTCTACTGTGTTTTGCATTTTTAATTTCTAGGCTAGATGTATTTTTCTTTCTTCCCAGCATTCACGCTTTTAGTAGAAGGAAGATAGCGATTTTGACAGTAATCTGACATCGACTGCAGTGCAAGGAGAATGGAGTTTTAGGATACATCTAGGCTGTTTAACAATATTTCTTTGCTGTATTGATGGCCTTAAAAGAGTTGCTTTTGTTGACTCATTGATCATTTAAAACTGTAGTGATTATTATTATTATTAATTGTCTTAGCAGGACTTAAAATGATCTTGGATCAGCCACAGGGAAGTCCTGAAGAAGTCATAAAAGCTCTAAACCTTTGCATCATGCCAAATTAGGAGGATATGCATGGGAAGAATGACTGTCAAGTTTATTTTCAGAAGCTTTTGAGAGGGTGTATATGCAGGCTTTAGGACCCAGCACCTCTCTTTGGGCCTAAATTACCCTCCCTCCTGCAGAAGCCAAGGCAGACACTAGCGCAGGGCAGTGCTGCCGCTCAGCTGATGCACTCACAGCAGCCTGGCTCTTTTTTCCCCTCTTCTTTGCTCTGCTGTTTTCTTCTGGTTCATTCATCAGGGGGGTGGATCGGCACCATCCGCCCCTCAGAAACTTTCTGACAGACCTAAAAGCTCCCGACGGCTTTCCTCTTTCCGGAGAGAGGAGGGACTGGGACTTTTGAGAGCTCAGCCTGTGCTGTGTTGATCAGGAGAGGGATGGTGTGATTCTGTAAAGAGACAGAGAAGAAGAGGGAGACGCTCCAGCAGCATCATCGAACCCCCCCCCCCCCCCCCCCCCCCCCCCCCCCCCCCCCCCCCCCCCTTGCCGCTCTCCCAGACCCCCTTCTGTCTGGCCAACGCTCTCCCCAATAACACACTCCTTCAATCAAGACAGGCGATTTAGGGGTGGCTCGGCAGCCAGCAAACATGTCACAGACTAGGAGGAACACGTACACCCGGGTAAGTGTGTACAAGGCATTTGTACATCCCATTGAGGTGAATGAATGGGCCAGACTGTGGTGTTTAAGTTAGTCCTGATCGGTGCGCCATTGTTCCGGTTATGCCTGTTCAATTTGTTTCACTCTGTGATCTGCTCCATGTTGATTTCTACTTTGAATAGAAGGGTTTCTAATCCATTTCAGCGCTGCATTCCTCTGTCTGAATTGTCGCCTCTTTGTTCAGCTTAGTTGCCCCTCTGGGTTCAACGTTGCTGCTGTGATTTTAGGGTTCAGACCTCTGTGATGACTCTGAAAAGTAGGAGATGATACATGACAGGTTCATACGGCTTTTTGTTATCAGCAGACACTGGAGACACAATCCATGAGCCCCACAAGACTTCATGTTTGTCATCTGTCTATGAGTCAAGCAGCTTCTCTGTCACCGGGAGGGATGACATCAGTGCACGCTCTTAGATTTTAGCTACATACAGTACCTTTCAGCCACTCTTTTGTTTCCTTTAGATACTTAGATTGCATATTCAGCCTGCGTAACATGGTGACAATCTATTTACAAGTGCATGAAAGCATTTCGGTAGCTTACTTGTTTTGAGAAAACAAAGCAATACCGTCTTCAGGCTGACAAGTTTCATCGGCGCCTTCATCAGATTATCATGTGTGTTACAGAGCAGCAAATGACGCTCACTGTATTTATCTTCTTTTAGCATTATATTCAGTGTGAGCTTGCGTGTGGTTCAAGAGTAGAGTGGCACTAAATAATTCAACACGCCCTCGTCGGGTCCTCTCTGCCTCCAGCACATGGCAAACAGGTCGCAATGACTGAACAACACTGAAAGCTTCATTACAGACTTAGCTGGAGCAAGGCAGCCACAACACTTGACTTATTTTATCACTTTAAAGAAGGCATGAATTATAAACCAAGTAGATGTTTGATTGCAGATTGTTGACAGGTGCATTTGAGCTGTGTAGTCTCCCTGAAGCACTGTAAAACCAGGATGCCTGCTTCTGTTATAAGCCTGAAGTGATTTGATGGTTTTAAATAGATGCTAAAGCTTGAATAAAAGATCCTGAAGGACTTGACCGAGACGTAGAATATGCTTGACAAAGCCTCAAGGATGTGACGAGTTAAAATGTTTCTTTCCATGTTGTTCATGAATTATAAGATGAGTTAATTGGACTTTAAGCAATATGGGGATTTAGGGTTTGCATAACTGCTGCTATTAAGCTGAATATCTTGTGTCTGGTTTAATATATGATGACTGGTTTTATATGTAAACGGTAAGAAAGTGGAGATAAATGGCTGCCAGAAAAAGAGTTGATAATTTCTCCTCATACTGATAATATTTCCTGTTCTTGCCAACAAAATGTTTGGATATTAATAAAGAAATAAACTGATATCCTAACTCTTTAAGTTATGCCTAACAAATTAGTTTCTGCTAATACTAAGCTGAGAATAGAAATAAGTGACACCCCCCTCCCCGCTCTTCAAAATACCTCTTAAGAAGTGACACCATCTTTGAGCTTAGGTTTAACAAATCAGTCATTACCACATTCTTATACTTTGCTTAGATGTAATGCTTCCACCATCTGCAAAATGGAAGGCTTACTGTGAAAGGGTAACTTCTGTATTTTTTTTTTTGTAGTTTTATTTTTGAAAGCTCAAAGTCACCAGACTCCTTTGACAAAAACAGTAATTTTACCCAGCAGAACACGAGTGTTTCTGGTCAACTGCTCCCGCGATCAGTTTATTTGTTTGTTTATTTTATTGTGTGACTATGGTGTTTTAATGGATTAAATAAGATAATAACAATAATAACAAACTAACCTATCGAGGCAGTGGTAGACCAGAAAGGTACACTTACTGTTTTTGTCAAAGGAGTCTGGTGACATTGAACAGAGTGATATAGCGGCTTTTCATGGCTAAACAAAAATGATCTTACTGTTTAACAATAGGTATATCTCTGTAGGGATCCTTTCCCTAATGTTGACAGCCGCTTATAATATAATCTGAGCCTGTCGGCAGCAAAAACAAGCACCTTAGTGGACGTAATGTTGCGGTGCAAAATTGCCCGCAAGGATTACATTACAGCCCACAGTTGCTCAATTCTGACAAATTGAAAAAAAAATTGTCTCAGTTAGGCACTTGGACACAAAACATGATTCAGGCTTAAACATACCAAAGTTACCCTTTAAGGCCTGTAGGTACGTGGTTAAAACAGAAACAGGATCCATACTGCCTGTTTTCCTCCAAGCCACAGGGGGCATGATATTGTGTTGTGTTGTAAGGCCGATGCTGGCCTCAGGTTCCTGTATATAACAACAGGTGGTTGTTAATTGAAGAAGAGGAGCAAACAGTTGTTAACCGTGCTCGGATTATTGTGTTCAGATTATGTTGTTTATTCTGCTTTATATGACATATTATTTATTAAAAGTGGACGCAGGAAATAAATTCCTTAAAACTGCAAACTATTAGAAGACTTAGATGTCGTTTTTCGGGGTACACGTTAGAAACAATAGATCAATTAGCAATCAGTAGCGGCTAAATATAGGGCATAGTCACTACATACAACAAGAACTGTCTTAACACGACCACAGAAACCTGCAGTGGATGGGACAGATTAGCGTGTAATACTTAATATACTTATAATATTAAAATACCTTTATGTTGCTGCTGTCTGTTTTGGTTCACTGTCCTGCGGAGGTTGTTGAAGTAGCACATAGACACTGTGTATTTACAGTAAGCTCAAGAGGAGGACGTTCTCTCTCAGTGTAATAATATCTGCTCCTCTCTCTGCTCTTCTGCTGAGTCACCATCGGTTCTAGGACATCACACTGTAAATTGGGTTATGCAGGATTATTTGAATACAAAATATGGCAGCTCCAGTAAATTTGCCTCTGTTGCTTTACTGTGCAATTTGTTCTCCACACATAATAACTGCTCTATTAAATCCCAGTTGATTGATGCCATGAAATGATCACAAACAATCAGCTTCTCAGCTAGAAAGCTGTTGTTTTAGCATTGACATTTAGAGAGTGCAGGACAAGGCCTTGCTTTGACTTTTTGTGTGTTGTCCTGCACAGCTTAGTGGGTCAGAATGACACTAAAACTACTTTATGTTCTATCAGTTCCCACAGCAGCAAGCCTCTGTGTGCTGACATGGTCCTGTAAAAGACCCCTTCTAATACGGATGTCCACTAAACAATATTAGTATGTGTGCTTTGCAGAGAAATGTGTGTTTTGATACTCCATATCAAGGATTTGTTTAACAAAGCAGTGATTGAACCTGTAGCCAGATTGTGAAAGCTTCAAGTTAGCCTTTGTTTTGGAAATTTTAATAAAAACGGATGGAAGGCAGGTCCACTAAACCAAGGGCACGTTTCAAGCACAGCATATGTAAATCTATACATGCACTTAGGACAAGTTGTAATCTGATTGCCTCAAATTATATCGGGCGAGCAGCGAGTAATGTGATGCACTTGGAGACAGTAAGTGTAAATGCAGAGTGTCTCAATAGAAGTTTTGTAAATGCAAATTAACTTTTTTGCTCACAGATCTGACCACTAAAGCAACCAAAACACACGGACCAGACAGCTTGGGTCATAACAGTAGCATCAAACTAAAATAGACTGTTAAGTATTCGCTGGTTGAGAAGGACTAGTGATAGGATGGTTCTCTAGTTTTTAAAATGTAATCCTCATAACCATCAAGCATTCTTTGGAGGCCATCTTAAATCCCATTTTAAATGTTCAGGGTCAAAAAGACCATCATCCTGAAGGGTTGCCACGGCCATTTAGTATTGCACTTATTTAAAGTTGGGGAACTTGTGACACACATATTTTAAAAAAAGGCTGGTTAAATTTGGTGCTGCTACTTTTAATCCCTTGTATTCATCAAGCCTCAAAAACACTAGATCCACAATACAGCTTGAAAGTGTCTTTTGTTAAAGCTACCCTGTCTGGTAAACACCCTTGCTTTTTAAACTCCACTTCTCCAGCTTGTAACGCAGACTTTCTGTAAATTTGTTGTCACTATGTCCAAGGTGAGACAACCCATCAAGGTTATTTTCTCAGACTCACACATTAAGCTCCTCCAGAGCCACAGGCAACTTTTTTCACAGGCTGAGAAGTAAACCCACACTGCTATGTATATTTAGTGGAGTGCCCCCTTTAAACGTACAAATAAAATGGCCTTCAACAGTGTTGAGGTGAACATGAATTCCTGTTTTAACAGCCAAGTCCTCTGTGTGTGTGTGTGTGTGTGTGTGTGTGTGTGTCTGTCCCACACAGACCTACAGCAGCGGCAGCAGCAGGATGAGCTCGGATGGGGGTGGGCGGCCCGTCAAAGTGGGCTCCCTGGTGGAGGTGATCGGGAAGGGTCAGCGCGGCACAGTGGCCTACATCGGCAACACGCTCTTTGCCTCCGGAAAATGGGTGGGAGTCATCCTGGACGAGGCCAAGGGCAAGAACGACGGCACCGTGCAGGGCAAGCGCTACTTCACCTGCGAGGAGAATCACGGGATATTCGTGAGGCAATCACAGGTAACTTCAGAGCTTTTTAGTAAATAAAGATATACTTTGATATACTCTGATGTCCAGTGCTAAAAACCTGAAGAAGAGGATGATATCATTGTATCACCCTCTTATATCCTACCAGTACACCCCTCATCTATCTGTTGTTCAGTTCCTTATTTTGAAAAAAGTTTTTGTTTTTCTTTACCACAGTGTGGGGGCTGATATTTTCCCTTTGCTGTCAATGGTGCCAGCATTTTTTTGCCGCTTCAGGCTGCATGCTTTCTTGTTTTCTGATCAAAAATAGCTCCAGAAAAATACTGCAAAGCCTCCCTGCCAGCAGGAATCATAGATTACCTATGGTGGCCTGGAGGGGACAGTCAAATACACCCCAAGGGGGAAAAAAGTTATATTTGTGAAATAGCAGAGTTGAATTGTTGTCATTGCTTAAATTTCGTGGGCATTTAATGGACTCCTATTACTTTCTCATTGAGGTTTTAATTGTTTGAAATGGTGGAAATTTCATTTTGGTGTAAATTACTGTAAACACACGTATAGAGCACAGAGTTGAAGGTCCCTTGTGGAGTTTAATTGTAAACAAACAAAAGTTATGTTTACATTCATTGTTACTCACCAAAATGTGTAACAAACAAATAAACATGCTGACTGCATCCCATTCCCCATAAAACATTTGCAAAATCCTGCATTGTTTACATCCAAGTTTACTAACTTGTGCTCTTCCTCTTCCCCATCTTTGCTGGCACATTGCAGTGTTTTTTGGTGCATTACAGCCATGATTACAGCCACCTGTCAATCAGTGGAATTGTGTGAAACCATTGGCAGTAAATGGGTTTCAGGTCCCCCATGTGCACATGCGCATGCACGCGTGTCCTCGTGTGTGTGCACGAGACAAACAACACAGGGACAAACTCTCCACAAGGCACCTTTTAAACTTCTTAGACACATTGGGCCTCATGCAAGAACATTTCTTAATCCTAAACCTCTTGTGATTTTTTTTCTGTGAGGTTTGCTCACACAAGTTTCCTCTTGATAAATGCCACTTGTTGTTAAGCAGGTGTGTGTTTGTGAGATTTGACCACTAGCATAACCGACACAGGCAAATCGCTGTATAAGGCTGCCTGTTCAGTTCCATTTGTGGGCAAGTTTCATTTGCAAAAATGTGTAAATGAGTAAAACAGAAGTACAACATTTCAACAAAGGAGCTCTTAAACTTTTTGTGTCAGATGTATCATCCTAAAATACCCAAAAAAGCCTTGAGGATACTCCTAAACCCAACAGGAAGTTGTGCTAGCTGTGAGTTTTCTTTGAGCATGAAATTTCACATTTGATAAGAGTCCCTCCCTGAAAACATCTACCAGCCAATATTCAGTCATAGTCATAGCGCTTGCTTGTGACTTTTTCGCCATAAAACAGGACGTTGCTGTAACTTGTACACTGTCCCGTCTGCCCCATGCTTCACATCTTTGATAACAGTCCCAGCCTGAAGATATCTATGTGTCAATTAGGAGTCATAGTCGTTGCGCCACCTACTGGCCACACGCAATAAGCCTGACGATGTGACAATCATCATTTGATGAAATTTTCCGTGTGGTCAACACTTGATGTACTGGGACATAACAAAGGGGACACAGGAAGTTATGTTTAACTTCTTTGTGAGGCGTCATAAATGCATGAAAATTCAGAGCTTCATCGACTGCACTGTTGCACGCCCACGCGTGAGGGATGTACGAGGGCCGTTCATCGCTGCTTGCAGCTTTATTTTTGATTTTGATTTCTGTATCTGATAGATACGACAGGTTTGGCTACTTTCGTTCATACCAATTAGAAAAGTTTGTATATGAGAGAGTGCGATAGGTTTTCTTAAATCATTTTCACTTGACACTCAAGTGGTTCTTGCATGAGGCCCACTTTGTTGAGTAAGCCTTGGGATTAGATACTTGTCTTGATGCTACCTGTGACCCAGCTGCACAGGTAAAGACACACATTCATACGGATCAATATCAGAATCGTATCATTTCGTCTCCCTCTTGGCTTAAAAGACGAAAGAAAGTCTGACCCTGACTATCCCTGCATGGCTGTTGTAAAGTTTGCTATGGAGATTGAACAATTACGACTCACTTAGCTGAGTGCTATATTTGAATGAACATCAATAAACAAGCCAATTTTGTTTTTGTGGCTGCCCTTTAACATCTGTCGCTTCCTCTCTGCCAGCTTTGCTGATAAATAAGGCAGCTGACAGCAAAAGTCAAAGACACAACTAACTGTCTTTCTTTCTGTCTCTGTCTCAGATCCAGCTGGTTGATGATGGGGCAGACACAACGTCTCCTGAGACGCCTGAGCCCGGCACCGGCAAGGTTCCCAAACGAGGTAAAGACACACACATTTGGACAGTTATGGTTTGTGGTTTTGTCCTTGGTCATCATTCATCTGTAGTTTTCAGTATTCTGCAGGTGTCTTGCCTGCACAAAAAAGGGCAGTTGTGTCGATCCTGACCTTTTTGAAATGGGAGTTGTTGAGGGGACATGCAGTGATATTTGAATGTAAAAGGAAAGAAATCTAAATATAAAAAAGTTCTGTAATGTGAGAGCATGCAGGTCAATTCCCCTTTTTGTGTGATTAATAAAAATAGTATCAGAGGATGCCCCCCTGCATCCTCTGATACTATTTTTATTAAGGGCACTTTGGTACTGCAGACCCCTATTTTCTTTGTAAATGACAGGTCACAGATTTCATCCCTACAGCTGTGAAAGGGTTTGCGCTCTTGAATCCAGGATTTTCAAGCGCTTCAGGTGCTTTAAGCCAAAATCCACAGTCCCTTCTGGTAGCTAGTGATGCAAAACTCCTTTTACATCTTGCCTCTTTTCTGTTGACTGGTAATATCTGTTTGCTGAATAGCATATTCAAGTCTTTATAATTACACGGCCTGCTAGCTGTGCTGACAATGGTCCTTTGAATGATCTAAAGATGTCATTTTGCTATGAGATGGGACTTATCACCACTTACATTTAAATTTACTCATTTAACATACGCTTTTATCCAAAGCGAATTACAATTGTAATATATAAGCCTGCTCAGAAAATATCTAATTTCAAGGACACTGTCTGGTTTAATTTTGGTCACGAATCATTGATCAAGCAGAATGTGTCACGAACACTGTCGTGGTTGTGGGTTTGAATCCCTCTGTGTGCACTCCTGGTCCAGCGTGTCAGCTGATGTTCTGTAAATGTCAAACTAAACTTAACAACAAAACAGCATCTGGCTTCCTGTTGACAGCAAACATCTTCTTTTTACCCATGTTAGAGTAAGCACAAGTTGTTTAGTGTTGAGACATTTGTCTCTCTTTTTAGAAGAAGAGATGAGAGACCAAGTAATGTAGAAATGGAGCACAATATTAAAGCTGTTTTGGGTACAGTTGCCAGCTAACAACATCATAATTCACTTTCAACGGCAGCAGGGCAAAGTTGAAGTCACAGTAGTCATGAGAAATTAGTTTATTACCAGTTGACAAAACAATATCACCAAAGGGTAATTAAAATCATCATCATCATCATCTCATCTGCTGAGGATCCTTCTGTGATACAGTTGAAAGCTCCAGAACAGCTACTCATGGACCTCCTCTTTCCGAGGTCAAGAATGAACTTACAATCACAACAAGCTGTTATACAGATTTGTGAGAAAAATAAAGTTTTGTAAAACTTAAATTAAACTCATTTCTGTATATGAAATATAAAAAGGGAGATTTGAATTTACCATCAATTTAGAAGTTGAGGAATGGTCACACAGAATTGTCGTCCTCTTTCTAATTTCAACATGAGAAAATAAATGTTTTCCACATCTGGTCACCAAAATGGGTTGTTTTTTTGTAGTCTACAGGATGGAGCTGCTCTCTGTTTCCATGGTTACACCTCAGTGCTGCTAAATCAAATAGGTGGTGGCGCATTGTATTTAGTTTTGTAATGTCCACTTCCTGGTGCAGAGAGAGAGAGAGAGAGAGAGAGAGAGTTAAAGTGGTGACACACCAGGCACTTTATTGGGCAATGCTGATTTTTCAGGAACAGGTATCCAAAGTGAGACTTGTTGATTCAGATGTGTTACATGGCAGTGTAGAGTAAACCTTGATGAGAGGTTTCTTCAGATTAAAACAACAAATTTTGGTTTAATGTTTACACTTAAAGAAATGTTGTTGATGCTTGTCTCCAGATCAATTTTGGACAGCATAGTAAGTTGAAGCCCTCTTCAGCCATGTAAAGATGCTGGCTTCATCGGTCAGTTAAAGTGACGGCTTTTTGTAGTTCAGACATCGATGTCTTTTTCTGTTAATGATCCCTGCAGCTTCAATCGGGCATGACAGGACATTTATGGAAAGAGCCACAATGCTCACAGAATATTTGGCACCTGGTGAAGGAGAGACAGCAGAGAGAGAGATAAAATATTAGTAGTGAGGATGAACACTGTTTTCAGTTTTCACACTGATGGTTTATAAACTTATTGTGCTTTATGTTCATATGTTAGGGTTAAGATATAAATGCGATGTATGTGCAGATGTAGGAGGACATATATAGACATGTAGACGTAGTGGAATTTAGGCAGGTATACTGCCTGTTGAAGCCTTAATTAATGACCATCATGAGCACGAGTGATGCTTTCCACTGCTTTTCACACTAATCCTCTGATACTTAAAACGGTGTCATAGTTTTAACTTATTAGAGAGCAAATCAAATTCTGCTGCCTGTGCTATAAAGTCATGCACAAGCACAGAAGGAGAGGACTTTAATTTGCAACTCTCTGATTTCTAGTAGTTCACATGCTGTGTGTAAAATGTTATGCTGGATATTCATTTTTTCATCTGTAGTTGGCATGAATGAAAATTGAAAGTAGAGAGAGGGAGTGCTAGCCCGAGGGTTTTTAAAATAACCTCTCATGTATCTGTTGCCCTACAAGGAGAAATATAGTTTTTATAGACTGAACTGATATGACAAGAATCTCCTCAACAACTTAAAATGATATCTTTCACAGTGTTTTCTGGTTTATTAAGCATATTGTATTTTCTTAATACATAAGAGAGGAAGAGTGAGATAATACATTTATTACAGTGATCTCAGAAAACTATACAATTCGGATTTCTATTTTTCTCTATGAATGCTTAACCTTGTGCTGCTGAAGTTTTATGTTAATCTGATGGCATTCAATTCAGCAGGACACTTCATGCAGTTTTCCACAGTCCTGTATCAGTGTTGACCATCCGGTTAAAAGACAATATATGATGTTGACTTGCACCCGGATCTTTGTCGGACTTTATACCTTGTAAAAGATGATAAACACTTCTGATAATGTGAAACTTCGCCTCTCACTTTCTTTGTTTCTCTTTTATTTATTTTATAATCTCCTCAGAGATCCTGGAGACGCCCAAGTCCACTAAACTGGTGAGTCAGATAATGCTGCACTGTGACACTAAGTTCCCCTGCAGGAATTCAGACACGACAAGGCACACCTGGACCTTTACACACACACACATACACATACACGTACACACACACACACACACTCACAAATGAATGCAAACAAACTCACATATGCAGACAGACACACAAACTCAACTCTTGTTATCTAAAGTAAACCCTGTGTGTTACTGTTCGAGGAAACGATGACCTGCGCTGCTGTTTCATCCTGGTTCAACACTGACCGTTCATCCGCCTTTGTCAAAAGTTTTGTTGGTAGTAACTATGTGGGAAGATGCTTGGTAGCTTTTCATTAAGTATACTGACTTTTTTTTTTAACCATATTTATGATTAAGTGCATTTCTTTTGCTCAATAACATGTTATAATTCAGCCTACAAGATGTTTAGCGAACAATCTCTATCTGCATTAAATGTACATGCGTTTTTCTCTGTGACACTGACAGGGGGACACAGGGACATGCAACAAAGAAGTAGTAATTTACAGTGCAAAGCAGTTACATACATGTACATAAATATTATAAACTCTGCAATTGACTCTTCTTTTGTCGGCCTCCAAAACTAAAAAAAAGTGTTTAAAACTACTGGAAACAGTTTATAAAAATTAATTAATTAAAAATAAATCCTTTTTAAATAATTCTGGAAATTGTGTATTTACCAATGTAGACAACCTGTGCTGAATCAAAATTTTTTAAATGCAGAGCTGAAAGTTCTGTTTTCATATCTGACCAGCAGGGGATGATGTTTACCCATAAATACAGTAGCTGTGTACTGCGATGCATCTACAGTGAAACAAAAAGAAAAGCTCCCCTCTGATCACTTTAACATTTTAAATTAAAATTATAGAATACCTTTATTATTAACTCTGTGGATCTGGGTCTATAGCCACACATTATTTCCTTTTTGGGCCAAAATTTCAAATAAATAATTCACAAGAATTAGATTTAGCAGTTTTCTGTCATGCTCACAGGTAGTGTAGAGTCAAAGCTGAATTCTCAACTCTTAAAAATTGAAAGATACATTTAAAATGTTTTTATTGAAATGAACTGGAATTAAAAAAGTGCCATCACTTTTTAAATTTCAGTTTAAAGTATATTCAACAGTGAAATATGCTGTGAGATTAACAGCATCACACGTAGAGTCAGAGCCACAATGAAAATAGATGACAGATGCGTGTGACATTGTTAAATAACACTGGAATCCCTTCCACCGTTTATCACCATTATATTCATGGTTGTGAAAATAACTTGTTTTTAAGATTGATGTCACTATTAGAAGAACATTTTATGCTGAGTCACAGCACTGAGCCATCAATTTTCTCAGTAGGTAATAATATCTCTTCTTCTTAGACTTAAAATATCCTGGTGACCTTGATTTTGGTTCACACCTGAACGGCACCATGTTTAACAAGATGTGCATTTTATATAATAATAATTATCACATCACATATGCAGAATAGTGAATTTCTGAAGGATAGAGGACCAAAAGTAAACATGAAAGATGCTTCTTTGGATTTTACATGCTGGTTAAATGCTCATCTACAACAGACAACAGATATTTTACAGTTTTCTGACCTCCATTTTTAAGCATCAGAAATACAAAATGTGGAGTTTAACAGCCAGACTTAAATTATCCTTAGCCTTAGAAGTTAATATATTTTAATATACTGTAATCCAAAATGGTTGATAATTTGCAAGTGTCAATTTTACATTTTTAACCCAGAGGTCCCGTGCAGCATTATGTTCTTTCATTTTCCATTATTTAACAGGGCAAAAGTCTATATCTGGAGAAAGAGAGAGAGACCTGGCCAAAAGGTCATGTTTAACCAGAGATATTTAAATAAATATATATTTATATTAATAATTTTTTTTTAATAGAGCTGCAACGATTACTCAATTAATCGATTAGATGTCAACTATTAAATAAATCGCCAACTATTTTTATAATCCAATCCTCATTCTGAGTAATTTTTTACAAAGGAATGTCCAAATTCTCTGATTCTACCTTCTCAGATGTGAATATTTTCTGGTTTCTTTACTCCTCTATGACAGTAAACTGAATATCTTTGGATTGTAGACAAAACAAGACATTTGAGGATGTCACTTTGGGCTTTGGGAAACACTGATTGATATTTTTTGACATTTTCTGGATGATCGACAGGTTAATTGATAATGAAAATAATCATTAGTTGCAGTCCTAAACACTTAAGAGTAAATAAACCTTTGTTATCTTCTCTCCTCACCAATTGTGTCATTGTACAGAAGTGCTTAATATCTTTTTTTATGAGCTTCACATTTTTATTATTGTCTGAAAAAACACACAAGTAGTCACTGTGTGAAAAACAAATTGGAAACATTCTCTGAGCTAAACACATTAAATGTGTTGGGGCGAGTAAATATATGCAATAAGTGCATATGAGTCAATGTTTGACACACTTGTAATGGGATGTTGTTTGTGCAGTTTGTGTGGAAATGACATGAATGAAGAGATGTGTATGTGAAAGAGAAGATGTGTTTTTGAAAATAATGTGTCTTCTAAATTATGTGTACACAGTATATATATGCACAAATGAAGAGCACAGACTCACTACAGTCCCCGTCACCTCCAGCATGCCTCTGACAAACTCTTGACCTCTAACCTCCACCCTCCCTCCCCTCCTTCCTCACTTCCTTCCCTTCTTTCCTTTCGACCATGCAGCGAGGAGTGAAGCCCAAAAAGGTGCTGCATGTTTCTCTAACCTCGGTAGAGTTGTAATGTTATGATGATCACCGTAGTGACCGTGGCTCTGAATGGCCGCGCTGCTGCATGGCATCAGGGCCTCATCCCTCATTTACCCATGATTCCTCTCAGCTCATCACACCATCATCCATGAATCTTGTTACCAAACTGCCCCGTGTTTATGCGAGAGTGAATGGGAGCTAGTGAAAAGAGAGTGAGTATAGAGCCCCGCCCACTTCTTGTCACCTGATCTCTGTCACCTCACTATGCTCTCCGCTCTGGTCCGTGTGCGTCAGTTCAGCTCTGTGGCCGGTGATGTGGTTTGTTGCCTCCATGTTTGCCTGCTTTCTGTGCATTTTAAAGCATGTTGAAGTCACACGTTAAATAAACATTCCCAGTTTTTTCCCCGCAAAAACCAAGAACCTTTAGGAAAACTCATTTTAGTGGTTATTCCTTGGTGTATCAGTAGGAAAACACACTTATCCCATCTGGAGAGAATCTGCCCGTCAGGTCCTCCCATAATATTCAGCGCTAAGCTCACGATAACAGACTTTTAGTGTTTGTGAAGGCACGATGGGTTTCTGAAGGGACATTCAGAGGTTTTATTAAGCTGTAGCTTAATTTTTTAGCATTTGCTAGCTGTTGAAAAAAGTAAAATGACAAACTGGTGTAACACAGCAGCCTTAGATATGTGTGAAATCAACCAGGCTGGTTTGGGGCTGAATGATCAGTCATTTAAGCGATTAGCCGATTTACAGAAATTTAATCGTCATCAATTTTTACAAGCAATCGATCACTTGGGTCACGCAAAAATGCAAAACAATCCCTATTTCCTGCCTCTTGAAACCATAGGATTTGCTGCTTTTCTAGGTTTATATATATATATATATATATATATGTAGTAAAAATATATTTTAGTTTTAGACAGACTGGACAGACAAAACAAGTCACTATATCACATTTTTTTAAGCTTTTCAGACTAAGAGATTAATCAATTAATGGTACAAATCAGATTAATTAATTAGCTAATCTATGATAAAAATGTTAAAGACCAACTTTGTCCCTTTTTTTTCTCTCTCCTGTCATCTATCAGAATCATCATCATCAAAATGAATTAAAATAGTTTAAACCTTTCTACTCCATCTTGGTACATAAATTTTGGTAAAAGTCAGAGAAGGCTGTATTTTTGTCCCTGGGAGATAATTACATTTAAAGAACCCCAGATTTCTGACAGCCTATTGGTCCAGAATATGTGCCAATTTTACCTTTTGAATTATTTCTCTTCTTTGTTGGGGTCTACCTGCCTCAATTGCGATCAGCCTCCCAACAAGGGCAATAAGTCCAGTCACAATGTTTAGTTTCAGCTGAACACACATCGAAAAAGACACCATAAAGATACAATGACACAATATGATATAATATACTGTGAATTTAACCTTTTACGTGATTCATCACAAGGGTCTGTGCTGACTTTCCGGAGCTCTTTTACAATCATCCTTGGCTGAGTCATACATGCAGCCGTTCCTCTGCTGCGCTGTCTTGAAAATGTCAGACTGTGACCGAGGTGAAATCAGCCGCGCCCCCCCCGACTGCAGAGACCCTGCCGAGTATGGATTTCCTGTCAGCTTGGTTTATTGTGTCCTGTTCTGCATCAGAAGCTCAGTTTAGTCTTAGGAGTCCAGATCTAAATGAGGGATGTCAGTTTGTAAATGTCACATAGGAGTTTCAGAACATGCAGGGAAAATGTGAAAATAGATGATGCATCCAGTTTACAGAAATGTACCTTTGGAAATTCATTAAAGAAGTAGTTCACCACAATGTGAAAGCTAAGTCTTTACCTCCTTGTCCTCCAGCTGAAGGTCATAGGACCCAAAATAATAACCTGCAAATATCAGGTCTTTAACGTTAGCCTCTAAAGAAGAGGGGCATGCAGTCTTCTTCTATGGAGCCACAAAGTGTTCAATAATAAATAAGAATAAAAGTGTTATCATTCTTCATTACATAGGACTTTTATTGGAATTCACTTTTAAATCAATAAGGAGAATCACAATGTCACTTTTAATGACAGTGGAGTCATAATAATGACTTAGGGGCCAACAAACAATGCCCTTCATACCTAAAGCCAAATGAATCATTATCACTTATATTTTCATTTCTTCCCTAAAGATTTGAATAATATTATGTACCTGACCTGTTTAGATGTGTGTTTCTCACATGGTAGTCTGGTAGTTTGTTTAATTTGTTTGCCAAATCCTCAACTGGCGTCAGAATCTGCAGCAGCCAGACTTGGGTTTGTTTTGATTTGCATGTAGCTGCAGACATGTGAGGTTTACTACATGTGGTAAACAACCAAGGGCTTACACAAGGTTTCGTTTCAGATTGAAAACACAAAGAAGCTAGAGTTGGCCATGATGCTTTTTATAATAAGATAACGGCTCTGTTACTAAATAACCATACTTATGATCAGATTTAGTTTTTTATACAAAGGGCAGAGAACTTTACTATTTTATCTTTGATGTTCAATTTTAGTGTTTTTGTAGGAGAATTTTAAAGGAATATTTAGACATTTTGGGAAATAGGCTAATTTGCTTTCTTGCAGAGAGTTTAATGGGAAGATCGAATCCTCTCTCAGGTCTGCATTAAATATGATGGTGGCAACGCTTAGCTTAGCATAAAGACTGGGAACAGGGGGAAACAGGTAGCCTGGTAGGTAAAAAAGTTTGTTTAACCAAGACATAGGCCAGCACATTACCCCCTGTAAAACAGTGAATTATCATTTTTGCACTCTTGTTTTTAATATATAATAATGTACAGCTATGAGAGCAGTAACACTCCTTATGCAACTCTCTGCAATTCCAAAAAGTTCATAATATTTCTTTAAACTTTAAAAACTTGATGACCACACACTGAGGTGTCAGTGCTTTTCTGTATCCTGACTAGGACCTTCAGCCTTTCTCTCAGACTGCATATCCCCTAAACCTCGAAATACAAGACAGGGCAACGTTTATGGTGCCTGAAAGGGGAAACCCAGGGTGAAAAATATCTCTCTAGAGACTTTAATTGAAGGTGACTCAGCTAAGGATTCAATATCAACCTTTTTTTCAACTCATAACATCTCTCATCTGGATTGTGGTGGACAGACACTAAGAGGACGCTGTTTAGTAAATCACTAACTGACACTTCACAAATGGGACATGCAGACAGAGAGGATGATGGGAGTTACATTATCTGGTGAAATATTTGGCAAGATTGGTGGTAAAGGCTGAGATGAGCCCCCAGTATCTAAGATGAAGGATAATCCATTATTATCATTAGTATAAAATATCCTACAGTGTATATATTGCTTTTTTGTTCCCTAAAATATTAAGTTAGCTATAAATATAATGGCATTTTATGCTTTTTTGACAACAAGAAGATTTTAAGGGACACATCCTCATCCCCTGCACATGTAGAAAAACAAAAATGATTTAGTTTGATTTTGTGCTTATACTGCTGTCCTGAGATATTCCTCTTCAGTCTTACACGGAAATATTTGAATATCATGTTCCTCAAGTACGTGAAGTAACAGTCACCATTTTGCACAGACAGTACAATCCAAATGTGTTGGGTTCTGCTGTGTTGATGCTTCCTGGGCAGTAATTTTATCCTCTTTTGTCCTGCTGGAGGCTGCACTGCTCCAGCAGTGACCTCAGAGGCAGCGATCCTCCCTCTGTGTGCTGGGAAAGCAGGAATTTGATACATCTCCACCCATCCAATCATCCTCTCTGTCTGTCAGTCTGGATGTCTTCTCAGAGCGGCACTTAGTCTGCACGGAGGAGAGAAAGTGAGGGGATTACAGAGAAAGATGTTTAATATTTCAACAGGACAGATTTCCCTCAGCTGCTGTGTAATGGATACACATAAACAGTTTTTCTTTCTACTTCAGAAGCCCGGAATTTAAAGCTCTGCTTCTTTCTGCCTCTTAAAAAACTCTTTTTTAATCAATTCATTAATACTCACTATCATATGATCTTACATAGACACAATACACGGCCTGTATTTACTACCTAAGCCTCATTAATTTTCATCACTGCCATCTTAAATTACTTGCCCATTCTCATGTCCACAATGTGAAAGTATTTCAGGTTTAAAGCTCACAGCTAATCAGAGTATCCCCGTTGAATTAATCCTCTTACATCCTTCTCTCTTCCTGCTGAGCTGTTGGTGCAGAGGAGATTAGTGGAGCTGTGGAAGATATTACGATAGTTACTCAAACGGCTCTGGGCTGTTTAGGAAGAAATTGACCTATTAAAATCATGTTTTTTTACACTAAAAACTCCTTTTACTGAAATCAGTTTTACCTCTAAAGCTCATGACTGCCGTTTTGTTTGAGCCTTAATTCTGGCTGCTATGATAATGGATGTTTTAACCCATTTTGCAAGGACTGATGCTCCATGTGTTCTCCGTTTTAGAACAAGCAACCAGTATAGAGCAAATATGACTATAAGGAATCAGCAATCTGAGGTTATTTATCTTGAGACAATAGAAGTTTTTTAACCATTAGAGATTTTTCTGCACAATAGTAGTATAATATAGTATAATATAGTAGTAGTATAATATATGAATAATAAAGTGAAGTGAAAGTGTGACTATCAGGCTAATACCAACGTAGCGGTGCCTTAAATATCTGGTTTCATTAGGCCATTGTGGCCAGTGTTGCAAATCCACGAGCTCTGCAGCATGCCAATATTGGATTTAAAGGGGTACTCCACTGATTCACTTGTACTAAGCTCTCTTTCTTCTTCTGAGAATATATGTGATAATAATTCTGCTTGGGCTTTAAGACATTATGAGGTTGAAAGACATGTGCCATTAACGAGGCACACAATTTTCGATATTTGAGGACTTGACCTTTACTTGAGACTAAAGTCAGGAACATTGAAAAAAAAATGCAATTGTGGCAATGCCCCTTTAAATGGTCAGTGTGATGGAGGCAGTGTGATACAAAATAGATGACTTAATGTCAAGAATTAAATAAAATTAAATATGAAAAGAATGTTAATATTTGTTAAGAAAGACTTAATAGCATTGTTACAACAATAAATACAAACAACATTAAGGTGCTATCTATGACTGTCACATGCTACAATAGACTAAAGACAATATCCACATAAGATGCATTACTAGGTATAACCTTTGAAAGCTTAAGAAAGCTCAGAAGAAAACACACTTTAAAATGGACCTCAATTTTAAGTCCCTTTGTAGATTGTTTCAGGAGGAAGTATTTGTAAATGCATGTCAAATGTAAAAAGGAAAAATGTTTTACAGCTTATAAGTCTCTAATTTATAATGCAGCTCAGGTGTAGGGTTCCTCAGTGTTTTTGTCTCATTTTGATGAACCCATAGGAGGGCTTGCTGAGTGTTGCTAGGAGACAAGAGAGGCTTGCATCAGCATTGCTGCTCATTTTCCCCTCTCACCTCCGTTTACAGCCCCGCCTTCCTCTGTCTCACATCCTCTCCTCTCTCTGTCCCCAGTCACTGCTTCACACACACAGACAGTCTCACCCATCCCTCCCTCCCTGTCGGTGGAAGAGTTGGTGATGAGTGGGTGAGCAGCAGCAGTGAGCATGGGGGGGGGGAGGGAGGGAAGGGGGAGGGAAGGGGGAGGGTGCACAGTGCACAGTGATGTAATGCAGGAGCAGGACATTGGCTGGGCTGACAAATCACAATAAGCACAGCGAGAAAGGGGGAATATGAGACAGAGGGGAGGGAGGAGAGGAAGGTTAGGGGAGGCGAGGCGTCTCCTGCGAACAAGTAGTAGGTCGGAGGCTCGCGGCAGAAAGATGTCAGAGTCATAATCGGAGCAGAAAGCAAAGGGAGGCACCGACAGAGGGCTCCGGGAATTGGATTATGAGAGAAGCTGAGAAGGAGGACAAAAAGGAGGACGGTAGCAGGAGGAAGGGACGGACGGAGGCAGGGAGGGGGAGCCTGGGAAAACATTGCTGCGGCCATTTGCACCACTGCAGCTTCCCGGCCTGAGTGGCTACTTGTCTGACTGTTTGTTGGGCTTCAGCTGTCTGTCTGTCCTAAACCTGGTCTCCGTGGATTGAGCATCTTTGCCTGTTTTACCACCTTCCTGTGTGTGTGTGTGTGTGTGTGTATATTTCTTGGTGACTGTGTTGCGTGTCTTCTTCTCTTGCAAATATGATGAGACAGACCCCGGCACCCCGGAAGGTACAGAACCCCAAATGATCTACCTTTTCTGTTGGGATGTTGTTGTTGTTGTCACCATCCATTCGTTTTGTTGTTGGCAGAGCTGCTGTAAAAAGGTCATGCTTGAAAGTTTCAGCTATTCTTCATTTTGTTTTGTTGGGAATTGTCTTTTTTTCCTTAATAATAATTGATATTCCTAGTGTGGAAGCACAGTAGAACTTTACCTCCAGCTTCTTTATGCTCTTTTTAGATCTTTTTCTCAGTTTATTTTCCCCCTCAGTATTGATTTTTGCTAAATCGCAGTGCCTTTCTTTCAGAATTAGTTCATGCCCATATGTGTGTGTGCATCTTTTTCTAAATTTCAATGAAGTTTGGTTTTATTTCTTTGTGTACCGTGCAAGCTTTTATCTTTTATTTGGCCTCAACATGCAGAAGTCATGCCTTCCACAGTGTTTTACGAGGTCAATGAGTTTTGTCTATCAGGGGAGACTCAAACTATTTCCCTCTTGGTTGCAGATGTAGCAAACAGGCAGATGTGATTTCAGTACAGCCTGTTCTTGTGTCTACAGCATGCCACTATGGCTTAAGAAGGCTGTCAGCTCTTATTTGGTACAGTTGTTAGCTCTAGCTAATTTCTGCTGAATAGTCCAGCTCTAATCCAATAAAGGACGGTAACTAGCCAAACCGATGGCTGTGCCCGAGCTGAAACAAGGAGAGAGAGAGAGTCATGTGCAAAGGACAGGAGGAGGTAAAATGAAAGGTAAAAGAGAAGAGAAGGACCTCAGATCATTTTGCAGGAATGTAATAGGAAGTGTCTGCACAGAGCTGGGTTAAATTGTGTTTCAATAACCAAGAGAACAGACTTTGGAGTGAGGCCTATGTGGACAAAATTTACTGTATAACATTTACTCAGTCTCACCTCACTGTCCATTTGGTAGCTGTTATGGCGATTTGCAGATTAAGTATGCTCAAAAAAATATTTGATTATTGATAATATTAAAATATTGGAACACTTTATTTTATGGGTCCATGCATTTCCTCATAACATCCAACTAATTTTTGCCGGATTGAACAATGTAATTTTGCACTAATCATAAGTAAAAGACAGACGACGTTCAATTGGTTCACTTACTATAAATAATTACTATTAACTAAACTATCATAATCTAAAGTATTTTATTGACTATACAAAAATGTGCAATTTGTCTGGAGGAAAGCAAACAATTTAACATATATGAAGAACAAAATTTCCAATAAATGATGATGATGATCAATAAATATTTACTTGAGTTTAAATGCAATGCTTCTTTCAAGCTTCAGTAGTTATTTCCAGGAAACTTTCTAGGAAATAATTAAGACATTATTAGAATATGAAGTAAAATAAAGTATTACCAATATTTGATTACAATCAAACACAGAAATTCAGATCATTTGTAGATCTACAGTACAAATACTGGGTAAATTTGTCATTTGTATAATTAATTAGGCGATCGAAAGGAAGAAAATTAATCTGAACAAAACATTTGAAGAAGTTATCTTGGACTCTGGTAAACTGGGGTTTCATAGTTAACTAGACAATTAATCGAGAAAATAACAGGCAGATACATTAATAAACAATCATTAGTTGCAATCCCAATATCATTGAAAGCTTTAGAACAGTTACTATAAATGGATTGTGAGGTGAGATCCTTCTGTCATCTGTGTTTTCCATGGTCAAAAATGAACATAAAATGATTTTCATCATTTAGAAATACAATAAAGGACTTCATAAGTTGGTTGATCTACAATCTACCATCTTGAAAAGTGAGGTAAACTCTAAAAAAAAATTGTAGATCTAGATTTTTTTACTTCAGAACATATTAAAGTATAATATTGATCTTCTCAGAATACTTTTTAGGATTGTCTCCACTTTATTTAGGATGTGCATGTTTGTCCTTTATGGCAAATCCCTCCTCCTCCAAAGTAGTTTCATTCAAAGTTAAAATAATGTAACCCAGGTCTGCTGGCCAGACTCTACAGAAATGAGATAAGAACAAAGTGTGAATATCTCTTAGCACACGTCACTGAAAATCTACTCATCCAACCAACTGTGTAGCATGTCTGAAACACGGGATGTAGCTGGATAACAAGCTATTAACCCAGCACTGTCTACAGTATCAAAGCAGTACAACAGAATTGGGTTCCATCTCCCGTCCCCTGAGACACAATGCAGCCATTCTGGTCACATTGGCTGTACCAGTCACGGTGTCCATGTTACTGAGGTTTTTGGTCACATGGTTGGAAGAGATGAGGCCCTGGAGAC
>NC_060160.1:5901735-5944710 GCF_021292245.1 Micropterus dolomieu | reverse complement strand
AGGATTGTCTCCACTTTATTTAGGATGTGCATGTTTGTCCTTTATGGCAAATCCCTCCTCCTCCAAAGTAGTTTCATTCAAAGTTAAAATAATGTAACCCAGGTCTGCTGGCCAGACTCTACAGAAATGAGATAAGAACAAAGTGTGAATATCTCTTAGCACACGTCACTGAAAATCTACTCATCCAACCAACTGTGTAGCATGTCTGAAACACGGGATGTAGCTGGATAACAAGCTATTAACCCAGCACTGTCTACAGTATCAAAGCAGTACAACAGAATTGGGTTCCATCTCCCGTCCCCTGAGACACAATGCAGCCATTCTGGTCACATTGGCTGTACCAGTCACGGTGTCCATGTTACTGAGGTTTTTGGTCACATGGTTGGAAGAGATGAGGCCCTGGAGACCAGCTAGGAAAAGAGAGATCCGAGATGAAAACAACTGAGTAGAGATCTATAGTGATATTACTTAATAATTGATTCATTGTGGTACTTTTTAGAGCAACAAAAGAAAGACTTCCATAGGTTATTGTACGTAAAGTTACAGGCCAGTTTACCGTCATAAAAGGTCATCCCATTTTGTCCTTTTGTCTCTGATTTCCAGTTTAATATGAAATTTGCCTTGAATCACTAACCTTGGCTGTTTGTTTCCTTCCATTCCCTCCTCCCCTGCTGCTCTTTGACCTTTTCCACTTCCTCTCCTCCTCTTTTTCTTCTCCGTCTGCTCCTCAGACCACGGCCAGAAGGCCCAAGGTGAGCCCAGTCTCCAAAGTCTTCAGGGCTTTCCATTTCTGTCAATTATTTATGCGTGATTGTTGTTTTACTTGATGAAGGCGTTTGTGTAAGTGATACCAAGTGAGTAGTCACAGTCCATTTTATTTTCATTAGAGGAATGACAGTTTTGGTTAATGGCACCAATATGTTTCACTGGTTTTCCTTTTTTTGTGTCCATTTGGACTTCTTCATATTGATATTTACAGCACAAATACTGTCCCCTTTCTCCACCGAGTATTTATGTGTTCACGTTTGTGTTGTCAAAGTTACTCTTTTGGAGCATTTTTTGTTTTTTTGCAGTTTGTAATTGTGTACTAAAATCAGGTCTGTGGCCAACATGGAGGTCCCCTGCAGAATTGGAAGTTTGCAAATACAAAATTAGACACACCAAAAAATTGTTTGTGATGTTAGGTCAGTTTTGTAATTATATAAAGATGAAAGTAAATCGTTTTACAGTGAAAATATCTTGAAAGTGTTTATGTTTGTTTATGTTAATTGTAAACACATATCCTAAATCATGTCAAAACCAGAATAAGATTCAAAAACCACTATTATATGTGCATGTAAACATGCTCAGTGAGGGACCTCCATTATAGCTGATTACATCACCAGGCAGCTTTTATACTTAGTGGGATATTTCTTAGGAAATCTTTTACTAGATTTCTTATAGTTTTTTCCCTTGGTCCTTTAGCAGCCCAGCCGACCTGCAGGTACTGGTGGGAAGGGGGCTGCGTCCGGCTCGGCCTCGGCCTCTGCTGGGGAGATGAGCAGCAGCGAGCCCAGCACGCCGGCCCAGACCCCTCTGGCCGCTCCAGTCATCCCTACGCTCCACTCCCCTGGAAACCCTCCGGCTCCCGTGCCCAGCAAGGTCAGTACCAGCTTAAAACATCACACTGGTGTAATGGCGTGAAAAGGAAAGGGCTGCTTGCCAATGAATTAAGAACAAGTTGCATCCACCAGGTGCATAGTGGCAATACTGGAAGTCTTCATTCTTTATGCAGTGCTTGTTACAGACAGATTTTATTGGTTTTATATATAGGAAACAGGTGACTAACACCAGCTATGAGGATAGATTTTGATCTATAAAAAACAGTAATTACATGTTTGTAATCAGGAATAAGATAGGGGACACGTGACACTGTCGTTTTGTAACACAGTGTCACGTGCCAATGAGATCAAAGAGGTCTATAAGTCATAGTAGCAGAAGTGTGGGAGTTAAATCACATGTGACATGTCTTTCCTATAGCTCCTCTAAATATATAGCTTTTTTTGACACAGCTGTCAGTTTGTATTGGTGTCATAAAAAAACAAATGAGCTGGAGGCCTTAACTGTGACATTTCAGTGTAATAAAAGGGAAACACTAAATATTTAGTTGTAATTCATAATGTAGCATCTATCTTTTAGTCATATAATCCACCAACAACTGCCCCAAGGCAATTTACTTGCACTAATTAGTGGGAAATACATGCTCTTTCCACACACTTGTGTCTAACAGGGAGTGGTCAGTATAAGCCCACACCTGATGTCCAAGTACAACAACAAAGCAGGGCTGTGTTGGTGGTGGTGGTGGTTTGTACAAATGAAACAGTTGCTGTGTCCCAAATCCATTCTACACTAAAGCAGACACGATATGATATACTTTATTGTCCCCATGGGGAAAATAGTTTTGGTTTAGTGAAGCTGCATACATTACAAATAATAAATAAATAATTTACAGTCAACAGACAAACAGACATCTGAAAGAAAAAAAAAATAAAGACAGTATGCATATGAAATACACTCCATTTTTGAGTGTGCTGTTGATTAATACTATATATATGAAATGAAGGAGCTGCTCACAGCTGGGAAAAATAAATGTGGGTGGTGGTGAAACAGCTCCAAAAAAGTATTTTTTATCAAATCTTGGGATAAAACATTTAGATGTGTCTTTGTGAGGTAGAGACCTATATGAGCTAATTGCAGATAAATCTGTATGGTACGGGTGTTGAAGTCTCATAACTACACATAACAAATGTTAGGGATAATCTTTGTTTGTGTTATGGGTTTATACAAAGAAGAAGAAAAAAAAGAATATCGGCCAATATATCGGAATAATCAATAACGATCAAAAGTTTGCTTGACATCTGATGTCACATGTACTGTATAATTTCCTGATAGTATAAAATTAAAAGTGTTAAAAGTTGATTGATATTTTGTATACTAACTGCTTAAACAACATACTGTGATGATTAGTATAATTTATAGTAAAAAAAAAATTTATTTTACCAGGAAGTCTCATTGAGATCAAAAATCTCTTTTACAAGAGACACCTGGCCAAGGTAGCAGCCATACATACTTTATAGAATCAGTATGTAGTATATATTTGGGTCATAACTGTAGTGTTCAGCTGGAAGTGGTCAGAAGTACAACAGGCCATACCTGAGGTCCTTATACCTTTGAATCTTCAGAGATTAGTTAGTTATTTAGAGGTTAGTGCTTATTTTCCATTTAAAGGTTGAGGTGGAGCTTCTTCTTAATCAAATAACTGGTAAAACGCCAAAAGCACCTGAAGCTGAAAGCAATCTTGATGTAGTTCTGTATGTCTTCTTTCAAAAGAGTCCCTTTGAGCTGTACAAGGTTTTGAGCCATCCATATTATGGATGAATTTAACCACGGTGTTAATAGGAGTAAATGATTCTGGAGATTCAGGGATATACGGCGGGGTGTCATCTGCATAGGGGTAAATATTTATCTGTAGAATTTCCGAATGATAAAACATACTAATGAAAGAAAAGGGGGCCTAGGATTGATCTGTGAGGGACACCACACCCAACACTCAGTTTTAAGCACTATCGTAACTATACACAGTACATTTCGCATCCCATACCAGTGTATAATGGTCTCCTACTTCTGAATGTTACGTGCAGCTGATTTAAAAAAATGTCATCAACTGGGGATAAAGAGGAAGTATCAGCACTTCAGCTACTGGCTTTTAGTTTGCTGCTTCTCAGAATTGAGACAAAGCAGTTATCACTGATGTGATTAGGTCTGGAGCACACAGTCAATTAAGCATTATTAAGTCCAAATGTTAGTTGATTTGAACCAGTAAAGTTGCTTAATTGTCTGTGAGCCCTTCGTTAATCATGAGCTGGGTAAAGGTTGAATCCCCTGCTTGTTGTTTGAGCTATGATAGAGAGAAGCGACACGTACGTTAATTTGTAGCTAAATGTCAGGGATTATCACTTTAACATTTTGTAAAAGTCAACTGCCATCTAGTGTTTAATTTTAAACACAGACATAATCAGTCTGATTCGTATTTTATGCCCTCAGGAGGACGTCACTATGGAGACACAGGTGCTGTCATGTGGTGTGATGTTTTTCAGCTTGATACTGCAGTGTTGTTTTTCTCTCACTAACATTTTAACAAGTTGTCAAAAGTGTGACTTCTTTAATTGGTGTGTGAGGTGGCTCCATGCTCTGTTCACTGGCTGGATTTCTGTGAAAAGGAACACACATTTATTGCAGGATTGAATTAAAATCTCCAGCTGTTAAGTGGTGTGTGTGATTAAGTGAAGTGTCCTTCCTGACGAGGCATGTGTGTCTTGACGCTGACTTCCTTCTCTCCAGAGTTACTGCATGGCAAGTGAAATCTAGAGCTTTCTAACACATAAAAAAAGATGAAGGTGCTGTTACCTTTGAATGAAAACTTTATACCAGCAAGGTAAACAGTTCACCATTATTCACTGAGAAAAAAACAGGGGAATCATGGAAGTGAACCAGAATTAAAACTAAACGTCCTGCACAAGCCACATGTGTTGAAACTAATTAAAACATCTCATCACCCATCCTCCATTTTTATGCCTCTCCATCCTTTCATTACCCTTCATCCTCTCTCTCCGCCATATGTCCTATAACAGGAGGAGGAGGCACTGCGTGCTCAGGTGAAGGACCTGGAGGAGAAGCTGGAGACGCTGAAGATGAAGCGGACTGATGACAAGGCGAAGCTAAAGGAGCTGGAGAAGCACAAGATCCAGCTGGAGCAGCTGCAGGAGTGGAAGACCAAGATGCAGGAGCAGCAGGCTGAGCTGCAGAAACAACTGAAAGAGGCCAAGAGGGTAAGGAGCAGCAGATGAAAGAGTAGATGGTGGAGAGGCTGCCTGATGAATATGGGTGGGTGGATGACTGGATTGGAAGTACACGTGATCAGTGTGTCCACAAAATGGCTGCAGACACAGGAGAAGTCAAGATGATGAAAATTAAGGGTATGAATAGGTGTAAGTGTCAAAACTGAATGGTGAAGAATAAGATTCATGGCCATGGGCAAAAGTAAAGGTTTTGAATATAATGTAAAGAACATTACCTGTCCAAACTATGTACTAGGGATCTGATAAAAACTGACAGACAGATGCTGATATTTTTATCTGATATTTGGCAGTGCTGTTTGGTGCTTTTAAAGACCTAAACAACAATTTTTTACTATGAATGGTTTGATCCTACATGAACACAAGATGTTCTGTGGAACAATTTTGGTTATTTTACATGAGAGATTTTGTCGTTGATTTTCCTGCTGGCTTGAAGTGGACTGGGCTCAATTTTCGAGTTATTTGTGTATGTTGCCATGGTACTGCTAATCAAACCACACCCATGCAGTCCTGATGAAGCAGATTAGCTTAGGTTTTGACTGTTTTATGTTTTAACTTTAAAACCTTCTTCAAGTGCAAACTGTGAACAAAAATACTGAATGTAACATGGAAGTATCTGACAGTAACCTCTCCGAAATATGTACTAGATACTGATGCTTTTTTTTGCCTTGAAATTTGACCATTTCTACATTAACACATGACAAGTATTTACGTTTTTCATCCAAGAACAATACTGCTGTCAGGGTAGAGGAGAGGAGTGTTTCCACTAATATGAGATGATTAGATGTTAGCAGAATTGCCAACTGTGCCCATTCAGCAGCAGAAAGAAAACATAATACTGCCTTTATATTAATTTGTTTTTATTTTTAACTTCATCTTTTGTTAAGATGAAGTTGAAAAATGTCCAAATGTCCTAGGAGGTTTTAAATACTGTATTAAGACTATATAGACAACTGTACATAACAGAGTTCTGTGTGTGTAGGAGGCTAAAGAAGCCCTGGAGGCGAAGGAGCATTACATGGAGGAGATGTCAGACACAGCGGATGCGATCGAGATGGCCACGCTGGATAAGGAGATGGCTGAGGAGAGGGCAGAGTCTCTGCAGCTGGAGGTCGACTCCCTCAAGGAGAAAGTAGACGAGCTCACCATGGACCTGGAGATCCTCAAGCACGAGATTGAGGAGAAAGGTACTGCTGAGACGCAGAGATGAGAACACGTTTTATTATAAATATATTTTTCAAAATTGGCAAAGCAAATTTGCTTTATAAGTTTTGGTTGTATTGCTTTTATTTTGTATTAATTCAACAGTTCACAATAGAGCAATGGAACAACTCACTTCTTTAATAACCCTTATTTAACCCTGCATGTGGAAACTAACATGATTTTTTATCCAAAAATAATTATTACATATTGATGTTGCGTCAGTAACCTCTTGCTGCAGGTAGCAACTGAAAAACATTTTCATTAAGGCAACATAGGCTTCCTGCTTTAATACATAATCGTTTCAGTCTTTTAGGCCTAAATCCTTAACACAATATCAGAAATAAACCTGTGAGCTGTTAAAAAATAGCCAGATGTTCTCATAGTGATAGGCTTAAAATGCTCTGTACAGAAGGGAGCAAAATTAAATAATGAAATTTCTGTCTGAACTGCACTCATAGAAATTGAAGTTTGCATAAAATATGGATGAGTTATTCTGTGTTACTATCAAGTGGCACAGGAGCAGAAATAACAAAGGTTGGCCTAAAACGTGATGAGACTGTTGAAATGGTTTAGAGCCAGTTATCATTGACCTCTGAGTGCAGCACTTTTTTGTCATTCTGGAAAGTTTTTTTTTTTTTATAACTGCAGCAAGTGGAGCTAACAGTGATCAGAGCCAACTCAAAACAACAGTCCCATTTGTTTAATTGAAACTTGCCATCGTCTCTCTTGGCAATAACATGCAGCAACATCAATTCTCTTGAAGTGTCATTTGGTGACTTACATTAAAAAGTTTTTTTTTAACCCGCTGCAGAAAAAAGGAAGTATATTTCACCCACCGGATCCCATAGAGCTCAGTTGATTTTTCCGGCCTTTCACAGGTTCGGATGGTGCTGCCTCCAGTTACCATGTGAAACAGCTTGAAGAGCAGAATGGCAGACTTAAGGAAGCACTGGTCAGGTAGGTGTGTTGACACTTCTTTTACTGGTCTCTTCGCCCTACAGGAAAGCCATGAAAAGTCATGAATTATTATGGTGGGCACTAATTATGGTGTCATTTTGCTTCATTGAAGTTGACAATAAATAGAGATAAGAAGGAGAGAATGTAAAGAAATTCAATAAAGTTCTTGATCCAGACCTTAGTGATCTATTTTTTCCTGTGTGTCAGGATGCGCGATCTGTCAGCATCAGAAAAGCAGGAACATGTGAAGTTGCAGAAGCAGATGGAGAAGAAGAATGTGGAGCTGGACGCACTGAGAAGCCAGAAAGAAAAACAGCAGGAAGAGATGAAGGTGGCAGAAAAGACCATTGACGAGCTGAAAGAACAGGTAAGTGTTTTATCACACAGGCTGAACTTCTGACAGGCTGAGCTGCTGCAGCTATACAGTGACATAAATCAGCCTGCAGGCCACCAGCATCAGCCTCTTTACTCTTTAGTGGCGGGTTTTTTTTTTATTAGATTAGATATTTGGAGTTTTCCTTAGAAACTTATTGTAGTGTAAAAATTTTTAAGGATGACATCGGCTAGTTGATTGATAAATATTAATTTAATACTGCCATTTCTGATGATGGTGATGTGCTTTGCTTCAGGTGGATGCGGCCTTGGGGGCGGAGGAGATGGTGGAGATGCTGACAGAGAGGAACCTGGACCTGGAGGAGAAAGTCCGGGAGCTGAGGGAGACTGTCACTGACCTGGTGAGTGGAACTCATCAATCTCACAGAGTTTTTATTTTTGCATCTGTTGATGGCAGCAACAAACAAAAATGCAAACACAGACGTCTAATGTGACATTAAGTTAACAAAAACACAACGTTGATTAATTTTGCTCTTTAAAAGAATCTAAGACTAATGACTGGGACTCATTGTTCCAGCTCAGCCCCCCTGTGTGTATTTATAGGACTGAGGTTAGAGAAAATTAAAGTGCCACACTTTGCTGACTCATTTCATTATTGATATGGGCCACGGTCGTTAATATGTATGTGCTGCCCCCTGGTGTTTGTTTTCGCTGCTTCATTGTTCGGATACTATTTGAATTCGGTTGAAGTCCACTTCTATCATCCAACCCTGTAGAAGAAATCCCACTGGTCTGTCATTGTGTCTGGCACAAGTAATCACTTACAGTATGTGCAGAATTTGTATGGCATTTTTCCAAAACATTACGCCAGCAAACGTTTTGTGGTGGACGGGACAAATTATACATGTAGCTTTGAATTATGAAGTATTTTTAAGACAGATTACCCCCATCAATGTGATTTGCTTTATAGTAAAAATAGTTTTTCCACATGACATTATAGAAAACAATTAAAAAAATATTTTTTAAAAATAAATAAAAGAAAAACTAAAAACATACAGGAGTAAAAATATGTTTACATTTCTGGCAAAGACATTAGCGATTTGTTGCAATAAAAGGGTTGTTACAGCAGCGTAACGAGAAAATCTGAGAAACAAGAAATGTAATAATTTGAAATTTCAAAGGTGGTCACCACAGTATTCCAGTAAATGGCTGACCCTGTTTGTTGGTCGTTGCCTCCACCCTTCAGGAAGCTATAAATGAAATGAACGATGAGCTGCAGGAGAACGCCAGAGAGACGGAGTTGGAGCTGAGGGAGATGTTGGATCTGGGCACCGCGAGAGTCCGAGAGGCTGAGAAACATGTTGAGGCTGCACAGGAGACGGTAGCTGATTACCAGCAGACCATCAAGAAATACCGCGAGCTCACAGCACACCTGCAGGTACAGACAGTCAACATGAGTGAGACCCATGTCGATTGATCATACATGTTTCTGTCTAATAATCCATCCTGATTGTTCCTTTGTGTTTGCTGCAGGAAGTAAACAGAGAGCTGACCAGCCAGCAGGAAGCCTCAGCGGAGCTGCTGCAGCAGCCGCCAGCTGAGATGTTTGATTTCAAGATTAAGTTTGCAGAGACGAAGGCCTACGCCAAGGTCAGAGACAATAAGAGGTCTTTGGTCTGAATAATGTGTAGTTCTCATTAGTGTGATAACATATAATGTGATTCAGTGACCGCCTGAATGTCCTTTTAGTTTAACTTTTTGCAAGTCAGCTTGGATCTGTGTATTATTTTTGATGTCTGTAATTACAAATTGGCTCTAAGGCTGGGACTGTAAATGTTGTCCTTTGTGTCGTGTGTATTTTCAGGCAATTGAGATGGAGCTGAGGAAGATGGAGGTGGGTCAGGCCAACAGACACGTTTCTCTTCTGACCTCCTTCATGCCCGAGTCCTTCCTTCGTCATGGCGGAGACCACGACTGCATCCTGGTGCTGCTGCTCATCCCCCGGCTCATCTGCAAGGTAAACAGTTCACTTTTTTATACACAGAGCCGTGGTTTTCAGAATAAAAACAATTCCGTAGTTAGCAGTTAGTAGTCAGAAAGATATCCCATCAATTGTGGGAGTTCAGAATTTCAAGGAGTCATTTGATCTCTTACTGAATATGCTAATTTTTCACATCACTGAACTATCTTTTCATACTAAGACTACTTTGAGATGTGGATTATTAAAAAGGGGGCTGCAAATCAATACCTTTTAAATGATTTAATTTAGTGTATTTCTGAATTATGTTAAACTATCTGTGTGTGTCTGCAGGCCGAGCTGATCAGCAAACAGGCCCAAGAGAAGTTTGACCTGAATGAGAACTGTGTGGAGCGAGCTGGGCTGAAGGGAGCCATCGGAGAGCAGCTGAGCTTTGCTGGTGGTTTGGTCTATTCGCTCCACCTGCTGCAGGCCACGCTACATAAATACGAGCAGTATGTTTCACTACGGTCTCTAAATCAAGGACATACAGCAGGAGAAAGTTTGAGCACTGACAGATGACTGACACGCTTATCTCTGCTCAATTTCCCATTTTATCTAAACCTGTAAACTCAATTGCTTCTCAGTCTTCTCTTTGTGAGAAACTCCTCTCCTTCTGTGCAGTTTGTGTGATTGTGTGCTTTGCTATGATAACACAATGTGCAGCATGTGATATGATGTAGTTTTACTTTAATTTTCAGAAGGGAAAATTTGAACCTCTACTCTACTACATTCATCAGACAGTAACTAGTTAAATTAGAATTAAGATTTTAACAACAAAACATATGATCTGATTATAAAATATGATACTGTGCTATAGGTAAAACTATCCAACAGTGTTTAAAGTAGTTCAGATGTTCTCCACCTCCACCAACTGCAACATTAAAGTGATGTACATATTAATACATTTATTAAATAAAATGCTGCTCATGTGTTAAAACATCAGTAAAAATATTCAAATAATATAAGTTAATATATTTTCTGAAAGGGTCCATTCAGCCCAAAAAGTACTTTTACGTTAATACTTCAAGTTAATTTTGCTGTTAATACTTTTGTACTTTTATTTAACTGAAATCTTTAATGCAGTAAAATGCTTTTATTTGTAAGAGAGTATTTTTACAGAGCGGTATTGCTACTTTCACTAGAACATATTTTTCATTGTTACCACAAAATGAAATGAATAAGTAATGTGTGCATGAAATAAACTAAAAATACAGATTAATTTCTAAACAAATATAAGGAATCAAACAGATATTTAGCTCCTGTTTCCACAGAATGATGCCTTTAGGAGCTACGGAGGAATACTTACATGTCAGCTTTGATTTATGTGCCACATCACATGGACACCTGCATGTTTGACTGGACAGAGTGATCACATCTTAACACAGCTCAGTTGAATTTAATCATGACAATAATCATGTTGTCTTTTGTTTGACTCTATATAACGTAAAAACACTCAAATAAATCTCTGTTTGTGTGTGTGTCAGGGCTCTGGCTCAGTGCAGTGTGGAAGTCTACAAGAAGATCGGCTCTTTGTACCCGGAGATGAGCGTTCACGAACGTTCTCTGGATTTCCTCATCGACCTGCTGCACAAAGACCAGCTGGACGAGACGGTCAACGTGGAGCCGCTCACCAAGGCCATTAAATACTATCAGGTGCACACATATAACACTAACACATACACACACTGTTATAGTTCATTATTTCATTTAAATCTAATATAGCGACAATTTCACATGAGAAGACGATATATCTATATGGTAATTAACCTCTCCATGTATTTATTCTCTGTTTTTTTACATAAATTGTGTGCGGACATGTACACTTAGAGCTGAAGCACTCAGTTAGTCAATACATTTGTCAACTGACACAAAATATCCCTGTGGAGCAGTGGGTCCCTGTTTTGCTCATATGGGTGACATGAGACATGTCCTGCCAATAGTTCACACTATTCCTCAGATCTATAGATGGTTCTAAGTGCCAAGATTTGCAATGCACTGGCAAAGACAGTAAAGAAGAAGACTGTCAGATAGTAAACATGGATGTAAATAATTCAACTTTACAAATATTTTATGAAGAAGGAAATACATTCATCTTTGTTTGTCTGACCTCAAGGATACACACAATGAGTTTTGGTTAGAAACATTGACTGTAAACATAATGTTTGTTTGCTTACAAGAAAATTTTGCCATGTCATACCAGAGTTGCCATGCCTTGATTTTCTGTTAATCAGTAAAACTATTTATGTAATGTAGCATGTACAATTACAAATGTATTCAAAATACAATTTCACATATAGGTACATTACAAAGTTGAGCTTTGGACACAAACCATGATTCTGCATGTGAATTTATACTTATTTACAAAATGACTCCTTTCTCAGCACCTGTACAGTATCCACCTGGCAGATCAGAATGAGGACTGCACCATGCAGCTGGCTGATCACATCAGAGTGAGTACCAGCATCACCAACAGGCTGTGAGGAGTTTATACAAACAGTAGAACCACATCCCACTTCATCCATCGTCGGTGTCCACTCTTAAACCATCTCACACGTTTTTGATATATTGCTGTAATTGTGCTCCTTCTGTTTCCTGCATTTCCCAGGACATTTTATGTCACATTTCTTAGCTGTAGCTTATAAGTTTGGATGTTGCGTCTTCTTTCGAGTTTAATCAGCTTGTGAGTTGAAAGTGGTATGAACATAATGGCTGTGTATCTAGCTACTTAAACAGTTGATCACCTGTTGTGTCCATGTGCAGTTTACCCAGAGTGCCTTGGACTGCATGGCGGTGGAGGTCGGACGCTTGCGGGCGTTCCTGCACACGGGCCAGGAGAAGGCAGACCTCGCCGTGCTGCTGAAGGACTTGGAGACGTCTTGCAGCGACATCCGACAGTTCTGCAAGAAGATTCGCCGCAGGATGCCAGGAACAGACGCACCGGGCATCCCAGCAGCGCTTAACTTTGGACAACAGGTAACCATTTCAGCAAAACTTCTGGCTACTGCATTCGCCAACTTTTAGTATAGTTTAATTTCAATTATACTTTTTCGTTTAGTTTAAGTTTATTTTATTATATTTAGTAGTAGTAATAGTAGTAGTATTCATTATGTACATTTGTCTTCCCCTGGTCGTGATAACTTCAGTCATGTTGACCTTTGGCCCGCAGGTGTCAGACACCCTCTCAGACTGTAGGAAACACTTGACCTGGGTGGTGGCGGTGCTGCAGGAAGTGGCAGCGGCTGGAGCTCAGATGATGTCGCCTCTGGGTGAGCAGGAGGGGTTGTCAGCCGTCAAACTGGAGGATGTTGCGTTCAAGGCAGGAGAGCAGGTATACACAATAATACGTTACAGTTGATTGGTGTTGGTGACCAACAAAGACACACTAAAATTAAAAAGACGATTTATAATTTTTAATGGCCATACTCTGCAAGAGGTTCAGTACCATCAGAAACTCTAACAACTGCATTTTTTGTTCGGGCCCACAATAATTGTGTGTTGTAATGTAATTATTATCATCATATTTTAATAATTAAAGCAACATTTCTCCAATAATCTCAATAACAAAAGACTTTCTTTAAAGAAATTCTACTGCTGAAGAACAGCTCTGATGTGTAGAAAAGTTATTCAAGTGTTGAAAATACTCTCAATTTAAACTAGCTGGTATTTACCTGAAAAACAACAACTGGATGTGGTGTTTATATAAAATGTCATCTTGCAAATGAGTGGTAGTTATGTGTAACAATGAATAAGTCAATTAATGAATGAATGGTTTATTTTGGTTTACATTATAATGTACAAAGAATGACCATTTTTAATATGCAATTAAGCCCAAGGCTAATATTTGCCTATTCTATACACTAGAATGCAGAATACCAGCAATACGAAAGAAACAAAAGAAGAGAAGGAAAAAAAACAAACAAGAAAAACTAACTTTAAAAAGTTAAACGATCATTTTCAGATTTATGGATCCCAGGGTGCAAACCCCTACGAGTATCTGCGGCAGTCTTGTAGCATCGTCATAGCAACCATGAACAAGATGGCCACCGCCATGCAGGAGGGAGAATATGACTCAGACAAGCCTCAAAACAAGGTAATTAAGTGTCTTGAAAAGCATTTTGGGTTCTCACCTTGACATGATTTATTGCGGTGCAAGTTTTGGTTATGACTGCCGTATTAGATTTTTCAGTTTTGATTATATGACTTTCTTTTGCCATCTATCAGAACCCTCCACCTGTGGATTTGCGGGCAGCGGCTCTTCGAGCTGAAATCACAGATGCAGAGGGTCTTGGCTTGAAGCTGGAGGACAGAGAGACAGTCATCAAAGAGCTGAAGAAGTCTCTTAAGATCAAGGTAGGTAAACACGCCTACATGAGAATAAAAACACACTGAACATAGAACTGTGGATTCATTGTTGCCATCTGTGTCATCTAAATGGAAAATAAGATAGGTGAGATTTAACTGCATTAGCACAAGTCATGACATTGGCAAATAAGTTGTCAGTTGTTTTAGAATAAAGTTTAATGTTTATTGCACCAAACCTGTGTGGGTTTCCAGGGAGAGGAGCTTAGCGAGGCAAACGTCCGCCTCAGTCTGTTGGAGAAGAAGCTGGACAGTTCATCCAAAGACGCAGACGAACGTGTTGAAAAGATTCAGACTCGACTGGACGAAGCCCAGACTCTGCTGAAGAAGAAAGAGAAGTAAGAGCGACCCAAGACTGTAGATTTCATGTTGTGGAACAGATGTCTAACAGCTAAGCAATGTCGTTCTCCTCTCTGCAGGGAGTTCGAGGAGACGATGGACGCTCTGCAGGCCGACATCGACCAGCTGGAGGCGGAGAAGGCCGAGCTGAAGCAACGGATCAACAGCCAATCAAAGATGACCGTCGACGGGCTGAGAGGAACCGGCCCATCAGGAATCGCTTCCATCGTCACTGGAATTGCAGGAGGTAAGTGGCACGAAAACTACGTGACCATACATTCACCAGCAACAGGCAGAAAACTAAAGCAGCCACATTACTACATGTGCTTGTGGCTGGAACAGATTTATCACCCTGTTATAATTACTCCAACTACTGTGTTTAATTTCTCCTTTTAACCTCCTCTTTGTATTTTTAATCTCTTACTTTACCTTCTGCAGAGGAACAGAAAGGTATATACATGCTCGTATTGACATCTGTTGCTGATCCCGCATGCTAATATTTGTTTCAAAAAGAACTAACGTTAAGCATGGTTTGACAGCAGTTGATGCTACATGCATGCTTCATTCAGAGTTTCTGCAGGTCTTGAAAAGTCCTTTAAAAAGCACTGAATTCAGTTTCTTTAAAAAAATATCCTTTGGAAAGTAGTGTGTACTGTGTTATTTAGTTATTAAATATTTTTGTATCTGATTGTGGAATCAGCAGTCAGAAACAGCTCAGAATGGGATTTTAGCCAAACTTAAATTAATTCTTGAATAATATTTCTGCTGCTTATCTGGGTCCATTATATCATTAAGAATTGTTTTTATACACTGCTGGAAAGTACAAGAAGAAAAGAGATAATACATTTTTTATATTAATAATTTAATATGGTCTACTGGACCATATGATTGTGAAAAAGGGTATTAAATTGCTTTTTTGTGGTGTTAAAATGTCTTGAATTGAACTTAAACCCTGCAGAAACCCTGTGGGTTAACCATTAAGACTGAAAATGATGTATCCAAATATATCTATTAATGTGATTCATCTCATAAATCTGCATTTTCTGGCATGTACATAATCTTCTTGCATGGTCTTTATTTGGCAACTCTGCTCAGTATGTACATCACACCAATTTCAAGTTGTTTATTTTCTTTGTTTTTGACATGTTGGCTGTTATAATTAAAAATTACACCAGAGAAGAAAAACTTAATGATTATGATTTTACCTCTTCTGAACTATTAAAAAACAGTGGTGGAAGAAGTATTAAGATTCTTTTCTTAAGTAAAAGTAGTATTACTACAGTGTAAAAATAGAAAGGCTAGATCTTACTGTAGTATTATTTAGAAATAATTTTAAAAAGCTAAATGTAAGTAAAGTATGACAAGTGGCTCCTGTCAGTGTTAAATTATACAATATTTCCACTACTTTTATACTGTTGACTAGTTTAATCTGTAACAATGCATTGTGTTTCATAAGCTCATCACAGGTTTAGTATATCAAATCTTAAGGTAAGGGGTAACAACAGCTGTCAGATGATTGAAGTGGAATAAGAAGTACAATATTTAAATCTAAAATGTACTGGAAAGTAACATAAAATGGGAATACTCTTAGGTTCTGTACTAAAGTATGCACACTAACACGTTTAAATGCGGCAGCTGTAAACAAATTGTTTTGTTTGTTTGGACATGAAGAGTTGGAGAAAGAAAGAAAAATTACTTCAGATGGCTGGAGTGTTTATTTTTAGCAAACACTCCATATATAAATGAGATTCGGGTCCAGTCAGGTGTTCATAACGTGTACCTGCTCTCGGTCCCGCAGCAAACATGATGTCCAGTGTCGGTTCAGGGTCGGGCATCCAGGTGATCGACTCTCCTCTGCTGACTCAGCAGATTGAAGCTCAGAGACTTTGCATCAAACACCTGAAGAACGACAACAACAGACTGAAGGTGCGAATCATCTCTCCACCATCACAACATCTGACTTGTTGCAAACGTTAACCTTATCTTTATTTAATGACGATCCCTCAAATTCATAGAGTAAGAAAGGCATATTTAAAAAAAAACAAAAACAAAACTTTACTTTTGTGGGGGGGTTGTAAGTAGCTAATATTAGTTTAACAAATTTAGCAAGATAGTTACTCAGAACTCGGGGGGAAACGCAGCTTGCTTTAGCACAAAGCTGTTTTTAACCAAGCCCTTTTCTTGCACCACTTCTTAAGATGTACGTGCTTTAGGCTACATGGAGCCCCACGTGTTTAGAAATGGCCTTTTTATGCTTTTAAATCTCCTTCTTTTGAGCTTTCAGATTACTTATTTTCCCTTCAATGCTAAGCACTTAATCTTTAGCTGCTTTCTTTTCAATTTATTTATTCCTTTTTAAATGAAAAGCACTTTGAGCTGCATGTTTTGTATGAAAGGTGCTATAGAAATAAAGTGTATTATTATGGTTATTTAGTCTTCACTCACTGATGTTATTTGATCCATTTTGCGGTTGTATGGATATATTGTGTGTATGTGGCTGCAGTAACATATTTTCCCTCGCAGGCTGAGAAGATGCGCGCTCAGCTCGCCTCTCTGCCTCCTCTTCGCGTGACCAAAATTCCCTCCAGAGCTGGAGGTCGTCCTGAAGTGCTCTCTAGCGCCCTCTACCGCAAGACCGACCAGCTCCTGGAGACTCTGCTGCAAATGAGCGCAAACGTCAAGGTGGTGGACATCACCGGGAAGTCTCCAGGTATGTGAGTGCAGTGAAAAATAAAAGTGTGCTAATGTCTTCAAAATCTTATGCTTGCCCCGCCCCCCTCCTCCCTTTGTCTCATTCTGTTTTTTATAAATGACACTAAACAATATTTACAGGGTTAGTACATTTAAAATACAGAAAAGAAGAATTACTGCTCAAAGAGAGAAGCAGGTTTGAATAACAGATGTTTTTGTTTGTCCTGCAGTGACACCTAGTGCTCAGCTCCTGGAACAGACAGCTAGATTGCAGTCCCTGAGTGATACTCTGGGCAGACTGAAGGTACGCACACACAGCCCTACACATCTTCGTGACCTCATGCAACAAGGCTTTAAAACACAAGGGAATAAACAAAAAACACACCTAAAACATTTAGTACAAAAAAAAAAACTGCACACTCACCTTTAAGACAAATTCAGATTTCCTCCTCCATGTTTCCTCTTTTTTCTACGCATCCTGTCAGGATGAAGTAGCAGAGCACGTCGTCAACCAGCAACCTGGAGCTCGAGTCACGTCTGACTTTGCGACGTTTCCTTCGACCTCGTTTGTTAAGGTAAGAGAGCCGCTGCAGACGCACTGCCAGTCACAGCTCATCACTTACTTGACCCTTATGTAGGGATTCATAGAAGGTGAATGAAAGTGTCACGGTCATAGCCTTGCTGTTTTTGACAATAATTTGTAACCCTGAAATTCTTTATTTGTAATTGATCAAATTATTTATGCAGGTGTGAAACTGACTTTTTTTCATTTTAGCATGAGAGTAAACCAGACATTTAATCATAACCAGAGTTTATAAAGGTTATTTTAAATAGTTTACACACAACAACCCTAATCTATGTTTTTCGCAAAGATCAAATGCAAAGTTATCTCCTGTTAAATTTCATTCAATTACATTTTTCCAAAAAAGTAACAGCTCCACAAATGTTAAGTATAGAAATAGCTTTATTATTATTATTATTATTATATTAATTATTATTACACCATGCTTACTTTATGATCAGGCTGTAGTTCATTGCATGACATTTATTTTAAAGCTCAGTCTTTTGCCTCAAAAAACAGTTTCCAAATATCTTTAGCAATTTATTTTCTTCTAGGATCACACAAACCTTTTCCATCTTTCAAATGGCTTGTTTTCTTTGCAAGCACTAAGCACTTTATCTTTACCTGCTTTGTATTGAGTCAAAGTTGTTTCCTGTTTTTATTCCTTTTTTAATGTAAATCACTCAAGCTGCATATATTTGTATGACAGGTACTATGTAAATAAAGTGTATTATTATTTAGTCCTCATTCACTGATTTTATTTGATCCATTTTGCTGCTGCTGTCTGAATTTATTGTACACGTGGCTCCAGCCTTTTCCCTCGCAGGCTGGCGAGATGCAGAGATCAGACAAACCTTTTCTAAACCAGATTTTTTAACAGTACTTACTTGTGTAAACACTATCCAGTAGGTAGCACATCAATACAAATTAATTACCTACCTGCCTCTACCTGCTCTCATTAATTTAAAAAGAAAAGATGTAGCTACTCCAACAAAGCACAGTTAGACATCTCGAAGAGCAGAGTAGGAGAGGCAGAAGTCAAAAGGATCTGGCAGGATTCAGTCTTGGGCCACTAGATGTTGATATGGGGACTTACCTCACTCCATAATCTCTCTGCAGATCTAATATTTAACCCTTTTCTGTCTTTAGGCGAAGGACGAGAAGCAGGGCGACACGGTGCTGGTGGGTCGGGTCATGGTGCCGTGTCCCCGCGGTCAGGAGCAGGTCCACCGCCTCGTCCTGTCGCAGTTTCAGCTGCAGAGAGTTCACAGTCTGCTGCGGACCTAAACTTCACCTGCCCTGCAATCCTGCCTGCTGCACCAACACAACACGCCCCCCCATCATCAGCTTGGTAGCCTGGTTTCCACTCCAGGGCCAAACAAGTGAAACCAGGAGGCATTTCAGATCACTAGTGGTGAGATTACAACCTGTGGGAAATCATCAAGTTAATCTGCGACAGTCAGGGCTGTTTGAGACCAGTCTAATCTCTAGGTCATTTAGGTCATTAACCTGTTTTGATGCTGCCTTTTCTTGGTCTCAGGCAATTTTACAATTAGAGCTGAAATTATTAGTCAATTAATCGATTTGTCAATCTACAGAAAATGAATTGGAAACAATTTTGATAACTGATTATTTATTTCAGTAATTTTTCAGACAAAAATGCAAATCAGTCATTGATTTGCTGCTTTTCTTTGTCATATATGACAGTAAACTGAATGTCTTTTGGACTGTCAAAAAGAAAAATGTGAAGAAATTTCAAAATGTCACTTAGGAGCGGATACTGAATATAAATCACTGCAACTGTTAATTTCTGAAAATGTTAAAGCAAAATCCACACCAGGAAAGCAGCATATGCAATTAGTGATGTACTAAAATCAAATATCATCTTTTCCTTCCTGTAAACCTGCAACTTCCCAGTGACAAAAGCAACAACTTTTGGGTGTTCAGCTGATCTTTCTTAATGTGCCCTTTCATTGATCTCAAATCAAATTCGACTTAACTCAAGTTTTCAAAGTGACTTGGATGATACAGCCCTACATACAGTAACTTACATACTGTGTGAGGTGATCATGACTCCATGCTCATAAAATTTAGTTTTATTGCCAGATACAGAAGTAGTGAGACCTGCAACAGCGCTGCTGCATGCTGCCCAGATTCACAGAATTTTTTGTTGCGTAGAATATTTATCAAATTCCTCTTTGGCCATGGTGTGGACCTGCAGTTTGGTTTATGTTAGGCCAGAACATTGGATGTTGCTCCACGTTTCTATGCTACTGTTAATGCTAAACAGGATAAGAAAGATGACTGTGTTGTAAATTTTAATCAGGTGTCACTGTTGTGTGCTCCATTTTTGTAACTTAACTGTCTAAAGGGAAAGAAGGATTAAGTGATTTAAAAAATAATTTTACTGTGGTTTCATATAGAGACTTTTTGCACATATAACAAGTCTTGAATGACAGGAGAAACCATAGAGGAGATCAAAATCCTGCACATTTGCTTTACTTGGATGTAACTTTATTGTTGCAAAGACGTTTCACTGATGGTCTAATGATAAATAGTTTTAGCAATGAAGCTACATGCATGCAAACTATAGTGTGTGTTGAGGATTTTGTATTTTGCTGTGGTTTGATTAAAACCCTGTGGACTGCACAGAACAAGAAAAGCTGATTAACCTCAAGGGATTTACTGTGGAAAATGCAGATTTTTCATGTTTATCTGAAAACAGAGATGATGAAGCATTATATGGTTTAAATTATTTAGTATTTATTACACTCGTGGTGTAAATTTCAGTACATTGTTACCGTTTACTTTTACATGCTTAGTATAAATTGGTAAAGTTACTGATTTACAAAAATCCAGAAACGACTGTATTACTTTGTTCTGCTGAGATTCCTGTTGCTGTTTCAGACTTTAACTTTGTCCGAGCCTTAAACCTGCAGAGAGCCTTGTGGTTAAGAGCGGTCACCTGCCTTATTTTTGATTTGTTTAAAACCTTGTTTGAAGCAAAAATACATCTTTGCCAAAGAATCTTTGTTTCTCTTCACCAACGTTTGCCATCGCTGATTTTAAAAGGCTTTTAGTTTATTAATCCTTGTTAAATTATTTTATTTAAATATTTGTTAGAGTATTTATGTTTACCCAGTACTGTCATAACTTAAAGTGTTATTTTATAATAAATGAGTATAGTGCATCTACAGAACTGTAGTAGAGAAAATACAGACATTTCTTATTTATTCATTATGTAATTTATCTGTTTTCTCTGTGAGCAGCTGATGTGCTGAATCTGCAGCTTGTCTAACTTGTCTTACCTTTTCCTCGTGTGGCTTCCTTCTCTTGCACAGCCAATAACTGATCAATAAAGACATTAAAGCCAATGTGCCTTTGTCAGCCTTGACTGTCTTGAAGCAAAACATGGAATTTAGCAAAAAGTGTTAAAGAATCTGCAAAATGTGGTTTATTTTTTTTTACATTAAAACATCCTTTCAAATTTTAACCAATTAAAACATTCCACTGGTCTTTAAGTAGGAAAAAGTAAAAAGCAGAATTCTACTTTTCCACATAATCTTTCAAATAGCAACTAAAAAAATGGTCACATAAATTAAAGCTAGTTTTTAGTTAAGTTAGGTAGTTTTGTTCGTAATGTTATTAAAATTGTAAATATGTTGTCACATCATTGATTTCATCTACAGTAAAAAGTTTCACTGGTCTGTTTGATCACTGCCATGCTGTTAGTCTGCCCAGGACTCGGCTGGTGATTCTCTGAAAGACAGGAAACACTTAATTAAATTCATTAATACAGACTGTTACGTAAAGTGAGTCTTTGATACATGTTCAGGAAAACAGTTCATGAAATTCGCTCTAGTCAAATATTTTTACTTCTGCTAGTTAAAATATCTACTGGCTACTTTCATATAAAACCAGCTCTTAAAATAAATTTGACTTGTAACAGAGATTATAGACTTTGTGAATGAAGCTCTTTGCGTTGTACCTTGTTGTAGAGTTGAGCGTTCAGCCGGTAAGATCGATACTCTGCTTTTCTTCTTTCCTCTTCCTTCCTCCTCTGCACCTCTGGCAGATTGTCATAAATCCTGGAGAATAGACGGCGTTAAGACACACACACAAAAAAAACAGTCAAAGTTTATATTGTTATTATAATAAATAAAATTATATCCAAAACATAAAACTTACTGTTTGGACCTCTGTATCATCTCCTTCCTGGGAACAGCTCTCCTCAGCAGAGCGGTGCCTTAACAGGGAGACCAAAGGAAAAAGTACTTCCAGTTTTTAAAATAATACTACTTAAAATGGATAATTTCTAAAAGAAAAAAACATTATTCCTCTTTACAGTGGTGGCTGTGTATGTAGCTGTCAGAACATTTGCAACACCTCAATTCATACACAAAAAATAGAGACACTCTGTGATTCTGTGAGCCGCCACGAGCTAAAGAATCCAGCAGATTGGATGGGTTTGTTGTTGAGTACCTGCAGGCCTTGGCAGCCTCTCTGGTCCTCCAGGCTGGCTGAAGAGTTCGTCTCTCTCTCTGCTGAGGATTTCCTGCAGCTTCCTCTCCTCCACCTGCAGAGCCAAGCGCCTCACCCTCTGCCTGGAGTGAGAGATGAACTCTGGACGACGCATCTCCAGAGCTTCCTGCAGGGATGAAGAGGAGCATAAATGTTTTCACAGCGCAAAAAGGGACAATAGTAAGAGCTTTTTAAAAAGGGCACCATTGGAGTTCAACCCAGCCTGTGTCCCTTTGCTGCATGTTGTCCCCTCTCTCACTCCCTCATTTCCTGTCTCAACTTCCTATCTGAAATAAAACTTAAAATAATTTAAATCTAAATCAGAACAGACACCCAACTTTTTTATCTTAAAAAGTTATATCAATTTGCTTCTTACTATAAGCGATGTTATTCTACATGAGCACACCATCTTCTACAGTTTTGGTTGTTTCACAGATTTCTGTATTTTTTTTTTTTCTCTGTGCTCTTCCTACTGGTTGTAAGTAGACAGGGTTCAGTTAAGAAAAGAAAATTAACAGGATCTGATCAAATCACACCCTCAAAGTTGATTAGCTGTTAAACATTTAATAAATAACAGTTAAAGATGTTTTTTTACTTTGGCTGTTGCTCATTTAGTCATGCATATTTAATATAATAAGGACATTTTGAGGGGCTTTAATCTTCCTAACGTGAAAAAGTATAAAACTTGACCTGAAAATGTTTTAATTAGTCGTCTGTACTTTTATTAACCAGCCAGGCCTGTGGAGCAACCTGAAACACTTCTTCAAACAGCCAATTTGTAGACGAGTTTCTCACTTCTTAAATCTACTAAATGAACAATTCTCCTTATCAAGAGCCTGTTAAGTGATGTTTTGTACAAACAAATACAAACCAACCTGGAGAGAGATACGTGCCAGACCAGAGGACTTTGTTTTGCTTCTTGAATCTAAATCAGGTTCAGCATGAGGTACAAAACTGGTCTGTTTGTTTCTGTCTTCGTGGACTTGTCTCTGTATAAGCGGTTCTCTCCATGGATTGATTCTGCTGTACGGTTCAAACCAGGCAGTGTTCGGCCTCCATGACGACTCTTCTTCCTCTGGACGGTTTTCCTTCCTCGCCTCCGACCTCAGGTCGTCAGCAGATATGAACCATGAAACACCTGGAAAGGACCATGAAAATTCAAACCAGCCAAATCAACACAATGATTCAGTTTTACTCTGGCATAAAAATACTGTATACATACGTGCACAAATATAATACCTAAGAACACAGACACCTCATTTGCAGTCTGACGTACCTTCAGTTTGGGTCTTTGACGGGCTTTTCTTGCTCCTTCTTTGTTTCTGTAACCCCTGCGTCTTAGAGGGGCTCCTCTGCCCTCCTCTTCCTCTCTCTAAGCTGGATGAGGAAGATGAGATCTGCCTGGATGTTCTGGCTTCACCGGGTGAAGGGAATGTGGTCCCAACATCTCTGGTGTGGCGTCGAGTCCCATTACTAACAAGCTCCAGGTCACCTGAGAAAAAAGAAAAAAGTGTGAAGAATTTTTATAGGATTATTTTCATTGCAACTTTACTATGTATAATGTTTTTTTAATCCATTTGTCAATTTTTAATTGTGTTGGGATTTTAGACACGGACTATCTGACACATTTACATTGATGTTATTAAAATGTAATTGTTAATTAATGTACGCTGCCCCTATAAACAAACAAATAAACAAATAAGTTGCCTTACTCTTCAACTCTCTTCTTAGCTAGAAGTGACTAGTCACTCTAGATTTAAATCTATTTATTGTTTTTTGCAAATAAAAAGTCAGTTTATTCATAGCAAATGTAAAACACAAATCAACTCCATAATTCATGTTCATTAAGTAAGATTGTAAGATTTTATTTTCTGCTGGAAATTATGTTTAAAAATGTTGGGGACATCTTATTTTGGAGGACAAGCAGATATTCTTTTTAAATGGAGAGAAGCAGCTTCTACAGAGAGATGCATTATGGGTTGTTAACAGCCTTAATGTTGTTAGGCTAATGAGTTTCTTCAAGTCAGTTTATTGTGTGTCTTTTAGTGGAAATTTATTTAGCTTAGTTTAACATAAGAGAGTTTCTTATGGTGTGTCAGTGTGTATCAAAGTAAATAAATTCCCAAAGAGCAAAAACTTGTGGAAATCATGACTAGTCTGAAAGTCTTTTGTATCTTCAAATACTCTTTTTTCAAAATCAGGTGTTGGAACAGTGGGGTTGACTTATATTCGGGCCAGTACAATAATATGTGACAATTTCACACAAATTTATTTTCTGTATTGCAAATCTATTGTTGACTAAGGAAACACAACAGTAACTCAGTGATTCATCATGTATACAGGAATATTTTGCGCATTATAGATCTTTCTTGGTTTGTTTTCTAACACCAAATACATTAAACAAAACCTAAGAAATGTACCAAATAACAAGCAAATAAATCATCCTAAATCCTAAATTATCAATCTGAGTGAGCTCTTTTCTGACCTGCCTGGATGCCTTTGCTGACCAGTTTAACAGCCTTCTTGGCTGCCAGAGTCCTGGTGGGGCCATGGTGTGATGGGAGGGTGTAAGTGCTGGTTGATGATGCAGAATCAGCATCAACCTGAAGACCAATGCAATGACATCAAAAAGTTAGAATTTGTGTGTCAGTTTCATCTTTTTCCACAGAGGACAGTTTGACACAGTAGAAAAAGCACAGGTGTAAATAATAAATGAATAAAGGTCGGAATTCCATGTAGTTGCTTCAGTTTCAGGGTCCTTGTATTGTTCATGCTGGCTCACCATCAAACTGTCACTGTTTAATGAGACATCTGAATATAACAGACCCACTTCTCCTATTATATAAATTAAAATGTCTGGTGCGAAAAGGACCTTTTGGGTACACCTCTGCAACCTAGATTTCCAACATAGGTTTTTGTGGATTTATTAATTCATTCCAGTCAGACATGCAATTCATAGACTGTTGAAAGATCTTCAAGTTCCTCTTTTGTGAAATGTAATGGCTCAAAACTGGCACATTTTGGATCTAAGATATCTTACTGGTCAAAAAGGACCATATTTTTGACTGATCTTTTCAATAAAGACATTTTGGTAAATTAAAATGTTTTTTTAAATAGTGCTGATGCATGAAGAGTGTACTGAGTTCTGGTGCTGTCCAATGCTACAATTTACTATAAAGCCTACTTTTATTTTTCTCAAGTCCTCAAGCTTTGAAGGGTGGTGAACGCCAGAAAGAGCTTTGTTTATTGCACTGGTACATATATATGATGTCCTTATACATCAGTAATAGTAGCTTTAGTTCAGAATGAGAATGAGGGTATCAATCACTTTACTTACTGTGGAATCATCAGTGCCGGTGGTCTCTGACAGTGTGATGATGTGAGGCGGGGCTTTGTGTCTTCCTCTCCTCTGTTCCCTTCCTTCTTTCTGCTTATTGATGGTGCTGTACAGTTTACTGAGGCTGGAGCCCGTCTTCAGGTGCTGGACTCTGTGAGCTCCGAAGGCTCGGATCAGCCGTGCCGTGTCCACAGTGGACATAGAGCTGGACATGGCGGACAAGGTTTCTGACTCGTCTCTGTCTGCAGGACAGAGGTGTTGACTCTCGGAGTCGTGCGTGAAGCTGGAGGTGAAGGAGTCACGGCTGTCCTCGTCTTCAGGTTGAGAAGTTTCATCTACCTGAAGCCTCTGTGTCCAGGCCTGATGAGGGATAGGAGGTTTACCTTCAACTGTTCTCCTTCCTCTGACTTTCCACTCCATTTCTCTGACCTCACCACCTAAACTCCTGTTCGCCTCTCCAATTTGCCTCTTTCTTTCTTTCTCTGTAACATCTTCTCCCCTCCTTCCTGGCTTTTCTTCTGGATGAAAGTGTGCCTCCTCTTGTAGCTCGGACATGTTAGCAGCCCTTGTGCTTTGAATAAGACGGGACAGGCGCTCTAGTCGCTCCAGCAGTGATGCCTCTCTGTCAGTGGTCGGTCGGGACTCCTCTAGCCTCCACTGATCACAGAACTTCTGCCACAGCTGGTCCAGAGTGCTGCTGCTCTGCTGGGCAGCAGGGTGAGGCAAGTCAGCGTCCCCTCTTGTCTGAGGGACACAGTTTTGGTCCAGGTGATAGCTCACCTTGTTGTGGTCCATGTCCAAATTTACTAGCTGAAATGTCTCACAGCTTGACTTTGGTTGATAATTGAGGAACTGCACTGCACTGGTCCCCTGGTCTCTCTTGGAGGCGTCTTGGTTGCTCGATAAAGGCACTCTGGTAAAATCAACTGATACATGAGAAGATGGCTTTGGAGCTCGAGTCACGTTTGTTTGTGAGGTTTCATCTGCTGATAAAGAGGCACCTATTAAATTAGAGAGAGACAATAGGCGAATTTGGAAAGGACAGACTTTTTCTAAACAATATATTTATTATTCATTGCCTCGTGTACACAAACATACAGAAAAACCATGCAAACAACACAGAACATTAAGTCACTTCACAGACACATTTACATACACACACACAATCCTAATTTGAAAATGAAATTCTCAAATATTTCTTTATGTCACACAGTTACAGCCTTGAGAGCTCACACAAAACAATCTTCTCCTGCTTTATTTCTCACATCTTCCCAAAGTAATTTTTTCTGCATTAATAAGCACAAGTTCCTATTATACTGATTTAATTTAACCAGACTGACATTTTTTCAAATTTAACCAGAAAGACTTTATTTTCTCAACATTTGATGTCACAACAAAGAAAGTGAGGAAGTAACTACAGTGAGTGTGCACACAGATCATGTGCATGTTCAGCTCACCTCTGTGTCCAGGCTGGTGCATTTTAAAGGTGGATGTTTTCAACCTTTTGCTGTAGATGCCCTCTGTGTGTTTGATGGTGACTCCACGGTCCAACCCCGGGTCTCGTTGCCCGAGGACCTCATTGCTGAAGCGTGGGGGCACAGCGTCATCTGATCCTAGCCAGAATTCAAAAGTTGCTCGTTACTTTATAATGATTTGAGACAACAGATGAACCATACTGCTGGAAGTGACCAAAATCCTTCATTTTCAGCCAGTAATGAACAGTAGATATATTCGAAGACGCAGCCCCCTCTCTCTCCGTCTCTCTGCTGGGGCTCCAGCTCTCTCTTTGTCTCACTCAGCCCCCGAACATGTATAATTAATGTACTGCCTGGCTTATGTTACAATAGACCAGCTGCTCACACAGGCACAGGGGAAATGAGAGCAGAGCCTCCTCATTCATCGCAGATTCAACTGACAACGCAATTGTCTTTTTAATTTGACTAACTTTTTTATTATTTGATATTTTTGAATATGTCTTTTTCAAGATCAATTTGTCTCCATTGGTTCTTCCTTTTTCTTATGTGTAGATTTTTTTACCCACAAATTTTTACCATTTAACAATCAACAGTATTACAGATTTCTTCAATGCACCTTACCAAATATGAGAAATATGTTATTTACTGTCCTGTCCCAGCCGCCCCACACTAAACTCCTACCGGTATGAGTCTACATTAATCTCATGGGGTTTTTTTACCTGTGAGACCCACATTTTAATGTTTTACCATGATCTGAAAACAAGACAAAGCTTGAAAAAAAGCACCCCCTTTACTTGCTCATATGGGATCATGATTATGTTATTTAATCCCATAGACACTCAACAATTGAGCCATGATAGCCTAAAATTGCTGTTTGAGATAATTTCATACTACACCAAATACATGAAAAAGGTCTGTCCTAAGCATGTTTTAGTTTCTGACTCCCAAACTACTGTATGTCTAAACTCTCTTTAACTAAATCACACACATTTAGGCTATTCTATGTGCTCTTCCATTCACTGAGCATCCCCTGAAACAGTTTGGCCCGCCTCCCACTTTGAAAACCTCTGATCTAAGTTATTATAAAATTATATTTGAGACAGATGTACCTGTGTGGGAGCTCTCCATGGTGGTGTCAGAAGGGTTGGTAGAGGAGAAGTCAGCTTCTGTTTGAGGGATGTAGAAGAGCTCCTCACTGCCACGGGGTTTATAAGGCAACAGAACGGGCACTGCTGTAAGAGAAAAGGTGAGAAGGAACATACAATTATCTTTATCTACCACGGATCATGTAGAATTAATGTGGACATTAATTTCTTATGATCTAATTTTACCAAGAATGCAGCATCAAAGTATGTAGCCTGAGTCAAAAAGGTGTTTCACGGTGGAACAGCAAATACCTGTTTTTGCTGTCACACCATAAGCTTTAATTGTTTTTCTCACTGCCATACTAATCTCACCATCTCCTGGAAGCAAAAGTTATAAAACACAAATAAACTGTATGTTCTCATCCACTCTCTGGAACAGAATGCCCTCATTAATAGTTTGATAAAAAGTACAATGAAGTTAAACTGTATTATAAAACTATAAACCTCTACTTTTACAGAACTAAAAACAACACGAGTAGTCTTTATTATATACTGTTATAATTATATTCCATACGTACAATTGAGAACAGGCCTACCTGCTGTTTCAGTGGTTAAGGGTCTTGGTGAAACTACACCTCTTTCACACGGTGTATAGGATTGTGGGGATGGGGAGGTCATCCTTTGATGCACAGCGGTATGGAACAGGGTGGAGGTGTCGGCTCTTTCAGGTCTCCGCTGTCTTATTGGTTCTGTGGTGTCATACCACTCTGGTGGACTGGACAAACCGACTCCTTCGTCCGGACTGCTGGCAGCAGAAGAAGAATGCCGGAGGGGAACAAATTCTTTATGTGGCAGCCCAGTGGTGGCATCAGCATGATTGGAGTGGACAACAGTGGCCAACCTGTGATCAGTGGCTTTGTGGGACAGAGTGAGATGGACATGTGAGACGTGACCGGTCCCAGCTGGAGATTCAGAGGTGGACGAACCTGTGGCCTGTTCAGCTTCATGACCAACACCAGAAACAGAGCTGTCCTGGACAGATAACTCGTCATCTCGCCTGAAAGACTGTGTGTTTTCATCTTGAGTAGTTACACCCACCCTAACTAAACCCTGAGATGGTGGGGGAGGTTCTTTAAACTGGCCTCCTACAGCATCTTGCCTCTTCTGATTCCCTGGTGCTGACTGAGATGTGAGGTTTTGGTTTCTGGTGTAGAGACTACTGCTTGGCTCAAACACTAAGGCTGGCTCCCTGGTTGTCTTATTTTCTTCATCCATGGTAGGGGGTAGCTGCCTGTTAGTTTTAGGGCGTTGCACTGCTCCTGTGGAGAGCTCAGTCAGGTGGAGTGGCTCTGATCCTGGACTGATGGGAGGCGCAGTCGACATAGAGGGAGAGGGAGAGGGGGACGTGGAGCGCCTGCGGGTGGCGATGGTGATAGATGTGAGGGCCAGAGGGTTTGTCCTAGGGAGGGTTACCCCTTCTCTGGCAGCGATCTCACGTACTTGAGTCTCTAGATCTGGGCGAAGAGGGTTTTGAAGCTGCACGCTGGAGTTGGAGAGATCTGTACTAAGGCCCTGCAGCGGCTGGGATGGCTGGTTGTTAACATCACAGAGGGAAGAGAATGTGTCTGTTTGCTGAGGCAGATCCTGCCGCCTTGGCACTCTGACACTGGATGCTGAACTGCTCTCTGTATCTGTGCTCCCGTGACTCTGAAAGGTGACGCAAAAAAACAAAATGTGAGACCAGGCAAGAGACTTTATTTTATGTTATCCTGTGAATTATTTCATCCACAACAAAGATCCATATAAAAGCTTTTTTCACTGCAGACTGATTCACTGGAAAAAGTCAAAATTCCATATCTCCTTAAGTCTAGCATGCACCTGTTAACACACCATGCCTGCAACACACCAGTTACCTTAGGCATGACACCTGGACTATCCATAGATTGGCGGTAGACATCAAAATCACAAAAAAACAAGTTTAAAATATAAATGTGTTACTGTTCAATTTTCTACAAGCTTTTATAATTATGACTGATTGCTTTGTGAAGTTTACCTTTATGGGGTTTTTTAACAGCAGCTCTCTCTTGATCTCTTCAATACGCCTTCTGTCTTCTTTGTCCAACTCCAGGGACTCACACTGCTGTCCTGATAGCTTCAGCTTAATCCACTCTGCAACATAGAAACCTTTATGGTCATACAGATGATAGTTTATTCGTGAAAGATAGTGTATTTCACAGTATGTCAATATACTTCACCAATGAGTAAGCTGGTATAGAGTTTTTCTCACTGGGTGGTGTGCGAGCAACAAGAGTGTGTAGGCTGTCTTAGCACAAGGGTGGACCACAAGGAAGATAGTTATGTTGCAGGAGTTGTTTGAAAGGTTTATTTGGAAGTTTTAATCGCATTTCACCATGTAAACTTATCACTCAAGATTAGGGTGTACTGTTTTAACATGTGAATCCTCTTACCTCTGGCTTTGCTCTCCTCTTGGTCGGTGATGCTGGGAGTACTGGACACCATGGTGGCCGGAGATTCACTCTGCAGTAACTTGGCCACTCTGACTGCCAGCGAGCTGTCACTGCTCCCGTCACTCAACACTCCCTGATCGGTGTCCTCGAGGATGGGTGAGGAGGAGCTACTCTGTATAGGACCTTCCTGAGTAGTCTGTTTCTCCTCCTCTGTGACACCCGCTATGTCTGTAGGAGTAGAGGTGAGCTGTTGTGTGCTCAAAGCTGGTGAAGGCTTGATGACTGGTGGCTGTGGAGGGACAGCGTTGTCAGGGGGAGCAGCACTGCAGCCCTCAGGCTCTGTCCGCCGGGCTGACTGGGAGAGGACAAGTGACGACCCTGCACCTTTACTAACAGTGCTATCTTGTGGCCTACTGTGTGCACCTGTAGCCGGTGCAGTAACAAGAGCTTGCATGGATGGATAATTCGGTTGCCCTGATGAAGTCAGACTCTCTCGATCAATAGAGCGTTCTCTCCGTTTCTCTGAGGTCAACATGGAGTCGGACGAGGACCTGGCCCACAGCAGAGAGGATTGAGTTCTGGGATCTCCAGTAGCAGAGGAGGAGGAGTCCTGGATTCCACTGGTTTTCCTCCTCAGTGAGAGGAATATGTCATCATCAGAGAGAATACGGGGTACTGCAGTGTCAGCTGAGAAAGTCAATGAAGACCCAGCAGATGCCACGTTCTCTGCCTGAGAGAGTAGTTTACGTATCTCCAACAAGACCTTGGAGCTTACAAAAGAAGCTTCTGCGCTGTCCTCCATATTACGGATTGTTTGCAAGGGTGACTCCATGTCTCTATCACCAGATCTAGCCTTGGTAGCTAACAAGAGGCCAGAGTCAAACCTGTCTCCTAGCTGCTTGGTATTCTTGCTGCTGGTTAAGCTGCTGAGCCTCTGCTGCTGGTTGATCTGCAGTGTGGAGGGGTAAGCGTCTTCATCAGGCTGGGAGGAGGGTGCCAGTTTGCGTTCACTCTGTATAGCTTCTGTATCTGATAAAGGAGAAGCCCACCTGGTCCTCTCTGGGATACATGCAGCTGGACCAAGACTGTCTAGGCTGAATGGTATGGATATACTGGAGTCCACTGACAGAATGCTGGACCTGGAAAACTCTCCTTTATGGGGACTGCCACCTGAAAATACAGTCATTACCAATTAGCAGTTGATAAAAACTATCCATTCATCTTTTAAGTGGAGAATTAAGTAAGTAAACTTTATTTATAAAGCAGCCTTCACAGTGAAGAGGGGTCACAAAGTGCTTTAAAGTTTAAAAAACAAATAAAACACACACACAGTACATAGACCATAAAATACCACAGAAATCTGAAGAATGCAAATTTCTTCTAATTACACAAAACCTGTTCAAACTGCAAAACCTTATTGCTAATTAATGTTTGTCTACAAAGATGTGTCTTTAAGTGTTTTCTAAAAGTCACCTCTTGTCTTGTCTGGTGAGGAAATTAAAAAATTTTAATAATTGTTTGGGAAAAAATGCCTACATAGTGGTCAAAATTAAAACATACAAACACTCATATTCTTCTTCAAAGAACAGTAGATAAAACATGGCTTTACATTTGGCGTACAATATGTTATAACCTTTTGTACCTTCTGTATGTACTGTATATGTATACTGTCTGTTATGTAGCAGAAGGGAGTTAACAAAGCTTAATTTCATTATATAACCTGTTATATTGTGACAATAAATGTACCTACCTACCTACCTATCTATATCTGTATGATCAACAACACAGGAAGACATTTAGCCTTTAAACTTTTACATACCTTGTTTTATGATATGTTGGTGTAAATTGGTTCAGGACAGATTTTTATAGCCTATTGAAAATACTCTTCAGGTATCAGCTATATTTTCTGTTTAGAACATCAGTTTTAAGGTACCTTCAGAGGGCTGGGTGCTCTTGGTTGGGGTTCCAATAGATCCTTTAATTGTACAGAGGTCAGTGGGAGAGAATTCAGGCTCTCTGATTGGCCCTCTCGGTGCAAATGGAGTTAAGATTGTTGAGGGGGACTGGTCAATTCCCAAGTTATGGAGATACAACTGCAAAAAAACAAATACAGAACCGATCACAATCAGGAATACAAGTCTAAACGTACATTTTAGTGTTCTTTTCTAATACATTGTGCATGCTGAATAAAATTAACTGCTAAATCTTTATTATCTGCTGAAAATGAATCTGCAATAACAATTATACATACTCTTCTAGTCCTAAACATAGTTCCAATAATATTCTAAAGAAATGCTTTGCTTGTTTACATGATTCTCAGTTTTTCAATTACCGGAATTCGTTCTTCAATGTTGAGCTCTCTAGGCCTGGGCAGTGGTGGCGGTGTTGATTGTTTTGAAGTCCAGTATGGGACATAGTTATCGACCTCTAGGCTGACAACAGAAGAAGCTCCAATTGAAGTTCCTAATTTAATTCCACTGTTATAACTATCTTGGGAACTTGAGAGTGTAAAATCTCGATCAAGTGACACATCGCTGAACTGACCAAGGCTCACGAGAGGCGAGGACTGAACTGTGGCGCTTGGCTGATGGTGGCCATTGTTCTGAGTCTGACTCTTCTCCTTTTCTGCATGTCTCTCTGTGTGCTGATCTTTCTGGGCCGACATGACAACCGTGATAAGAGACGAGTGAGACTGTGACCTGCCAAATGGTGAGGCAGATGGTCTTGATGCAGACCCAGTGTTATCTTTGTCACAGGGTGCACTGCCCACCGCCTCCCCTCTTCTTGAAGAAGAGGGAACCGTGGAGGAGCTCTGTGAGACATTCTGAACGGCAGCACTTGAAACAGGAGGCTGTTGTAAACTCCTCGCCTGCTGACTCAGTATGCGATTCAGGGAGTCAGATACGGCATCATAAGCTTTCTTTTTAGGAGAGATGCCAGTAAATCCTTGCAGTGCCAAGCTATCAAATAGTGACGTCTTGCTTGAACTCTGGTTTGCCCTCCAAGCGTCTACTTTCTGCATATAGTTGAGACTTGGGAGAGACTGGACTTTTGCAGAGGCAGCTTCCTCTTGGCACTGATTTGCTGTGTCCGAGCTATGGACATCAGCCGCAGGAACAGTTGGCTGTGGAGAGACCCCTATATTTGACTGATACGAATTCTCTTTATTGGATTCTATGGCAGAAAGTTGCCCTAATTTAGCCTTGACACTGGATTTGGGTGGGGCCTTAAAAACTCCTGGAGTGGACTGAGACTGTGGAAGGAAACCTAGGTAGGACCCATCAATCCCTGTTTGGTTCCCTGAGGACCAGAGGTCTTGCTCTCTGTGACCCCGTATAACACCTGCAGAAAACGGCCCTGTCCATGGCACAAGATTTGCTCTATTCACACTTGGCTTGCCTTCAGACGTCTCTGTGGGATACGGTGTTAAAGACTGAACAGGCAGTGTAGGACTTTTCCGCTGTTGGTTTTTAGATTCAGCTTCACAGCTGGTGCTCCTCTCTACCTCAGACAGCAGCTCTCTATGCAACACTTCACTACGGTCATCTGGTTTAGTGCTGCGGGATCCCATGGTGATGTTACAGACCTCAGATGACAATGTTCGTGATTTGTCAGGGTATAAATCTCTGTCAGGTTGTTGTGTCTGCTGTTGGGGAAGAGAGTCTTCACCTGGAGGACCTTCTCTTCTAACCATTCTTTGGTCAATGCCTGGTTTGCAAACTTCAGTGCGTTTAGACTCTTCTGCAAAAGATGCAGCATTCTTCACAGAGATTTCAGAGGCAGAGGAAACAGCACTGCTGCTGCTGCTGCTGCTTGGCATGCCAATATCTTTCTGAAGGCGCTCCAGAAGATGCTGGGCAGGAATGTCCTTACTCAGAAAGAATGTCTCATCTTCAGCAGCCTCTCCTACTGGCTTGTCTGGAGGGTCACTTAGTGTCCCTAAGTCCTTCTCTCTGCTATTTATACCATCTCTGGATGGTACTCCCTGTCTGTCTGTGTTGGCATTTAGTGGGGAGGGAACAGTTTCCTTTCGTTTGCCTTCCTCCCCTGGTGACAAACTGTGCTGGGACAGAGAACAGCAGCTGTTCACTCCTTCTTCCAAGAAGATGGTTGCCTGAGCCAAAGGGTGCTGGGACAGTGAACCACCCTCTGAGACCGGAGTAGTGCGATCCTGGGGTGGAAAGTAAAACCTCTCTGATGCCATGGAAATGTCAGGGTACGCCCTTTAAAAAAGTAAATAAACAAAATAAGCCAAAGACAAACATTGAAATGAGAAGTTGTAGAAAACTAATCCCACAGAACCAATAACTGACTTTGATTGATTTGTTTTTACCTTAAAGGGGCAAATTCACTGTCACTTTGATGAAATAAAGAATATTCAGGGAAGATGTGTTCCACTCCAGAGTGGAGAGGCAACAGGGGAAGGGAAGGAGACAAGTTACTGTCCTGAAATTCTGATGATACAGAAAATGTTAAATGTTAGACAGGCACCGTAAATAGGTTTACAACTGATGCATAAATCCTACAAATTTAATCTATGCAAACTATCACTGCCTTCAACTTCCCATTATCATAAGATCCAGTGTGATATTTTTCAATTTTATATCATTCAATAAACACCGTTACAGTTTATTTTTTGACACAAAGACACTTTGTTCTAAATCACATAATCTTGTTCAACATAAAAAGTAGCAGTTAGAGTGAAATTTTATTCAATATACATGCCTGGCTGCAAAGAGTGTCCCCACGGCTGCTGAATCTCCCAGCTATCCGTTTCCAGTCTGGGCCGCCTCTGGTCCAGACTTGCTCGGCTATGACCTTGAGCTCCCAGTTGGTTTACTGAAGTTTGTCCGACAGACTGAGTCATATCTTCATCTGCTGGCACCTGAGGAGATGCCACCACCCTCTGTGAACCGAATCACAAAACAAAGAGACTCACTGTTACTGTCCTCTTGTGCCATTTTAACAGAGCTGTGTGTGGGGAAATCAAACAGCCTCTGGAGCGATTAGTGGAGAGGAACATGCTGCAAAAACTGTTATCCTTCTTAGAAAATGTCTCAAACACTCTCCACAACCCGTTGGTCAAACAGCAGAGCACTTACAGCAGGAAACTTATTCAGCTCTTTTGTGACAAGGAACGCCGCAGGAAGTCATTCCTGCCAGCTGCCATCACTTTATATAATGACTCTTCTCTGTGTTGGGACAGGGAGTCATTTAAGCCTCAGGTTCATAACAAAGACGAGTGTTCATTTGGATTTGTAAATGTTTTATTTTATTTATTCACAATCATATCACAATGACCTTTCTACATTTTATGCAGCCTCTTAACTCTAGATGACTGCATAGCAGACTTGTTCCTGTGTTTACATTTAGAGTATTCAGTGTACATATAATTCTATTTTAATATCCAAGGACAATCTTGCACCTTGCCGCATATAGCATTATGTAATTGCCTTGCACAACTAAAATACTGTATATTACCTGGCATGGTCTTGTCATAATTCTATCCTACTTCATTAGTTTTGGTGATTTTTGTGACATGGCTGCTGTTATTTGGGAGTAAAAACTCCTTTTTTTCTTCATATATGTTTGCTATTTATCTATATCAGCTATGTTGGTCAGCGTTGTACCAACGACATCTATTGCATGTCTGTCCATCAAGGAAGAGGGATCTCTCCTCTGTTGCTCTTGCTGCAAATTATAAGTACGTGTCACACACCTATAATGTTAGCCTAATATGTATATGTTTGTCATATCCCTAGTTGTTTGTGAATAATTATGTAGTTGTTCTGGCTGTTGCAAATGTTTGGCCTCTTTGGAGTTGTCACTGACCTATTATTGTAGCATCTGTTACAGAAGGGGATTAGTCACTTCTTATCAGCAGTTTAACTACATTATCTTATTCATCAGATGCCAATCAGTTGATAAGCATAGCTAAATGGTAGCTAAGGACAATGACGCTTAAGTTTGCTTCCAATTCGGCAGTTAATGGGAAAGTGAAGGGAAAGTCTAGTTCAGATCAAAAACCACTATGAGCTAGATAGACACCTAGAGCTGTCAAATCTGGACTACAATGTCCTAGAGAGTCTAACGTTGAAGTATCAGATATGTGAAACCTTTTTTCTATTTGTGAACATAAAAAAGGGCGATTTATATGATCTAACGTAATTTGACAGCTCTAGGCATAGTGTTTTTTTTATCTGGACCAGAGTTCCCCTTCACTTTACCCTTAACTGCCGAATCGGAAGCTAACTTCAGTGCCTAAGGACAACAGGTTCCTGTTAGCCATGCTGTTAGCTAGCTTGGTGAGACCCATGACTTCGCTCTGTACAATCTGCAAACAAACTGCTAACGTTAACTTGCAACTGAATAGCCGCCAGTCATCCATGCTACCATCGGTACTACCGGAAATGCAGTATTTTGTCTGACAATGACGTTTCCTTCAAAAATGAATAACGGTCATCCGTCGATTAGTAAGCTAACAACATAGCAAAGCGGTTAGCAATAAGCTAACGTTAATTACTGACAACGGCCAACGTTGGTTAAACTTTAGCCATATTTCCCCGGGTGAGAATTACGTGATACTATATTTTTTCACAGCAGGAGTCAAGTTAAAGTTATAGAAATTACCTCTTGTGGCTCCATGTTGTTGTTGACAGAGAGCGCGCTTCCTCCAGCTCGTATCCAAGGACCGTTGCTAGGAAATGTAGGACAAACTCACGCAGGCGCGAAAGAGATTTGATTTGAACTGAAGAAGCAACAGATCGTCCCAAACTTCAAACTCACCGGGTGCGTTCAGATCATAGACTGTATATAAAAAGGTTCAGATCGACTAGTAGTTTCCTGTGAAGTAGGATGCCCAGTGTACTCAGCCATATTAATTAGTCCAAACTTTAGAGAGCAACTGAACTGAACCTGAAACTGACCAGCAAGATTACCCATCAGTCATTGCGCCACGCTGGAGCGTAAAAAACAAACAGCAGCGCTCACAAAGGAGTAAACACGTGTCTGTCAAATACATAGGCCCTCCATAAAGTATAGTTTATTTTTTCATTTCTATTGTTTTTGTTCTCATTCTTGTTCTTTCTTATTTTTCTCCGCTAAAAGTGTTTGCAATTATCTTGAAAACGACTTTGTTTAGAGTCAAACTTCTTTCATCATTTTAATCTCTGGATCCATCTGCGTCTTTGCTTCAATGGTCGATCTGCTCTAAAAATGTCAAATTATGTGACTTTTTATATCACTTTTCTCTAAAACCTATTTCTGCGAACTCGTCCCAGATGGTTTTGCCAATCCACCTGAAACTTTGGCAAGATCATCCACAGACATCGCTTATCAAAAGTTATCAAAAGAATTTTGATACATCAATCTGGGTTTTTTTTTCATAAATTTTTACTTTTGTGTCATGTACACTTTTACCCATAAATCAAAACTGGCTTAAACTATTGTAACCAAACTTGACTGGTCTGTTCAGATTATCGGACTGATATTCGCTGAGCAGTCCTGGGATATTCTTCCACTAGGGGGCACTACACTTGCTTGGTAATTCGCTGGTCACTACTCTGCATAACTACATAAAATTTGGTAATTATTGCTCAAAGTGGGTGTGGTTTATTACTTATTTCAAACTTTAAAAAATCAAAGAAAATCACCCGTATGTCCTAGAGAGAAGAAATTTTAGCTGACGCTTTTATCCAAAGCGACTTACAATGGCTATATATGTCACAGGCTGCACACCTCTGGAGCAACTAGGGTTGTCTTGCTCGGGGACACATTGGTGTCTTACAGTGGATTCAAACCCAGGTCTCTTGCACCAAAGGCATGTGTCCTAGCCATTGCACCATCACCACCCTATCTGTCCACTGATATGTGACAAATGTTTTTCAGAATCTGTTAATTCAATTAACATCTATATCTATATCTCCACAAGTATTTCTTCAAGTGCTACCAAAATCAACACAGACATTCTCTAGATGGTCAATATCAAGTGTTTCAAAGGGTTTTTAGATCGGTGAAACGGTGAGTCTGCAGTGATATTCAGTATCTTGCTATAACTTGTACAGTATGTACAACATTTCCTTTTTGGCTCAGTGTTGGATGAAATGCTACCAAAATTATTGATAACACACCCAAAACCAGCAGAATGGTGTGTGATTTTTTCCAGAATTTTCTCACCAACATCTTGACTGTTGTAAGCGTTTTAAGTTCAAACTGATAAACATATCTGGGTCTGGGTCACTGTCTCAACTTGCGAGAAGGTGTGTGGAAACCCTCACACCAGTAGCTCAGTCAGTAAGTCACCTACTCTCGAGATCTTAAGATCCAGGATTTAAATCTCCAACTGAACAAGTCAGAGATCATAGTGAGTCTAAGTTTTTATTTTATTTGGATCCTATGACACTTTTTAAAAATTTTTCTCTGCTAAAATGTGTTTGTGCAGCTTAAACTTTAAAACTTGGAAACACAAAAGGTGGGTTGAACATTTCACCCAGTAGTCAGGTATATATAATGATGTCAAGGTGATGCTGTAAAAATCAAGTTTGCATTTCCCCAATTATCTCAAAGTCCAAATTCTTTCATCACTTTATCTCTTAAGTCATCTGCATCTGTTTTTTTCCTCTGAAAATGTCAAATGTTGCTTTTTTCACTACTTGCTTGGATCCTGATCATTGCCGCTTGCCTTACAGGGACAGTGCTCATTACTTAACAGCAAAGTAACTTTAAACGAGCCAGAGTAGCTCAACTAGGCCTGTTATTAAAAAGGCAAACTAAAATAAAAGATGGAGGCAGGCATACTGCAGACTTTTTTTTTTTTTTTTTTACCTTATTCAGTTATGTACCAGCACAAAGAGGAAGATCTTGGGGAGATAAGAAATATGAAACTAAATTTAAATCATTCTCCAAAACTCTCTAAATTAAAAAAAGATATCAGGTTTGAATTTGAACACTATTACTAAGCTTGTTTACTAAATATGATACACTACTAGCCAATGCTGATCCATAGAATAAACCATAAAGTGCATCTTTGGAGAGAAAAACGAAAAAAACAAAGATTTATTACACTAAACTAATTTACCTTCATGTGTGATACTAAATTCTAATAAAGTGTTTTAAAACTTATGACTAATGTGATTCTCCGCAACTCCACCAAGATACAATAAAGCATTGCATCACAAGCTTTTAGTCTTGATCTATCCCCATTGATCCTGATGAGACAGTATGTAGTGATGTGCGATACCACTTAATTCCTATATGATCCAATACCAAGTAATACCCAGGCTGGTATTCCCGACGTGACACCTACAAATGTGTTGTCACAGTTGTTAAGATATTTTGTGTAATAGCCTGTAAAAAAGGGGCATAATGTGAATGTATTTTGCACGGGGTTTGAGTAGTATTTTTGAGGGTGTAATTGCTTAACGACGCCACAAGAGGAAGTTTCCACTTATGTGAGCGCTAGTAGGGCTGCGCGGTGCTTCCGCTCCTCAGACAGAGAACAGCCTGCTGAACGATCATAAGTGACATCCCCCGTCTCTGCTTTTCCTGTACCAAACAGGACACAATATCTGTTCACAGGTAACTCTTGCTTGAGGCCTGTAACAGAAATTTGGAGGCACCGCTGGGATCAGCATCTGACGAGAGTCGGTGCTGATCCTTTAACCAAGAACCAGGCAGACAACGCAGGACCAGTACAGTGGAGTGGCAGACGTGCAACTGAGGCGGCTACGGGACCAGAGACTGTGAGGGGACCCCAGCTGGAGGAGTGCCGTTTTGCTCGCTCGAGGTGACTGGACTGTGAGACATTGCTGGCCAAGGGACACAGTATGGAGGATGTTGAAAGAAAAGAACTCACCTGGAAGATAAAGAAAAGTCTTCACACGCTGACAGTGCAGGAACTCTTTCAGGTTGCTGAGAACATCACACTGGTACCAGATCTTGATTTTTCAAGAGTAGTTTATGTTGATGAGGAAAGAATTGTAAAACGCTACTTGAGCTAGAGGACCAGGGATTTTCTTACTTGCTGTCTTTGAGAGATGCTATTACTAAACTCATTGCTAGTCGTGCCACTGAAGTCAGTCAGCCTACAGTGCCAGAAGGTGATGTTACACAGGCACCAACGCTCACACAGGCTGTAGCAGCTCCGCAGGGTACTGTAGAGATTAATAGTACAGACACATTTCCTGTAGACCCTAATGACCCACAAGCAATTGAGTACAACAAGCTAATTGCTAACTATGAGTAGCTCTGGGTAGGAAGTTAGCTGAGTTTAAGATAACACCACCAGCACAACACACACCTACCTCCACTACCATGCAGTCACCTCACTCGAGAGCCATGACTAGACCTCATAGCCACTTCAGCACCTCAATGTCAACAGACCCAAAACACTGTACACCTGACAGTCTTGTCTCCCTAAGAGACCTATCATTCCTCCAACGCAGAGAATTTAAAGTACATGGAGGTCAGGTTGGAGACAACACATCAGACATCAGCTACCATGGATTATGCAAGCAGATTGAGGAGGGACTCAAAGCAGGCCATCCAGAGGGGGAGATCATCCAAGGTGTGCTCCGCATCATCAAGCCAGGACAGTTTAAGGACATGTTGATTAACAAGGATGATTTGACTCTCTGAGCTTAAAAGCTTCATACGCTCTCACCTTAGTGAAAAGAGCGGTAGTGAGTTATTTCAGGAGTTAATGAGCACCAAGCAACACGAGTTTGAGAGTCCCCAACAGTTCCTCTACCAAATGATAGGACTGAAACAGAAAGTCATGAGACGACAATGACATGTGTATACCTGGCCTGGAAATGTCCATTACTCTCAAGGACAGTACTCCACATCATATACCTCTATCCCAAAACCCCTTTACAAAGAGGAGTACAGAAAAGGAGTACATTGAGGATCTTCTAGTTAGAGGGTGGATTGTGAAGTCCAAATCCCCATACTCAGCACCAGTAGTCTGCGTGCAGAAGAAAGATGGGACGCTCAGACTCTGTATCGATTATCATCTTTTGAATCAACGCACTGTTCCGGACCGACACCCCTTGCCGAGAATCCAAGACCTCACAGATACAGTGGGTACAGCTGGTTCTCCATCCTAGACCAGGGGAAGGCGTACCACCAGGGGTTCATTGCAGAAGGGTCGCTCCACTTGACTGCATTCATCACCCCCTGGGGTCTTTACGAGTGGGTGCGAATCCCTTTCGGACTGACAAACGCACCTGCTGCGTTTCAACGCAGTATGGAAGAGATGCTTGCTCCCCTTCATGATGAGTGTTGTATTGCATATCTGGATGATATACTGTGGTATGCTACAACATTTGAGGACCATGTTGAAGGGCTGAGAAAGGTCCTGAGGGCCCTGCAGATTCATGGAGTCACACTCAGGCCCACTAAATGTGACCTGTTTAGACGAGAAGTGAGATATGTTGGTCGTTTGGTTTCAGCCGAGGGTGTGCGCATTGATCCTAAGGAACTGGAGGTGGTGTATGCTCTGAAGAATGAAACACCTGCCACTGTAGGAGATGTGCGGAGAGTCATGGGCTTCTTGAGCTACTACCGCTCATATGTTCAAGGCTTCTCCAAGCTGGCAACACCCATCTATGAACTCCTACAACCAAAGAGAAACAGAGAAGAGCAGCCTCTGGGGAGACATGGTGGACTGAGAGGAAAGGGTGCACAGTTACCATCTAAAACCCTAGTCAAATGGACGGAGAAACATCAGGAGACACTGTGTAAGTTGATTGACATGCTGGCGAACCCCCCTGTTCTCACTTATCCAGACTTCGAGCTTCCATTCGTACTCCACACAGATACATCCGACAAAGGACTTGGAGCTGTCCTTTACCAGAACCAGGGTGGGAGGCTGAGAGTAATAGGATACGGCTCAACAACCCTTACACCCGCAGAAAAGAATTACAGACTCCACTCAGGCAAACTAGAGTTACTCGCCCTAAAGTGGGCAGTCTGCGAGAAACTCAGGGATTACTTGTTTTACGCCCCACATTTTACTATCTACACGGACAATAATCCCTTGACATATGTCATGAGTACTGCTAAGTTGAATGCAGTTGGCTACAGGTGGGTGGGAGAACTATCAGATTTTAGATTTGACATACGTTACCGACCCGGCAAAGTGAATGTAGATGCAGATACTCTGTCAAGATGCCCCCTTGACATCAACAGATATGTCACTGAGTGCACGAAGGAACTCCCCAGAGAAGCTGTCACTGCCACCTGGGAAGGCTGTGGAGCAGGCAAGCGTGGAGATGTTGCCTGGGTTTCTGCCTTGGCTCTAGCACAGGGTGACCAACATGAACCAAATAGCAGAGAAGTCGTGCCACCCATTGATCTGGCTGAATTCCAAAAAGCTCAGAGAACAGACCCAGTGATAGGGGAGGTTTTGAAAATGAAGGAGTCGAACAAAACACTTAGAGATGACTTAAAACGCAATATGAGGGGCAGTGTCAGGAAAATGATGCATGAATGGACCAAGTTTCACATTGAAGATGGGGTTCTTTACCGTAAGACAGCAGAGAGACGTCAGCTAGTCTTACCTGCCACCTTTAAGTCACTTGTTCTTAAGCACCTACATGATGACATGGGCCATGTCGGAACAGAAAGGGTCCTCAGTTTGGCAAGGCAAAGGTTTTATTGGCCCTACATGAGGCGAGAGATCGAAGCTTATGTCACCAGACAGTGTCCATGCATAAAACAAAAGAAGCCA